>NW_025321314.1:122500-133287 GCF_019176455.1 Solea senegalensis
GATAATGGATAGTTTTGTTGATAACCTGAACTAGGAAAGTATCTGGAACCTTCCCTACGAATAAAGTAAGAGAAGTCTTATGAACCTGTGACATATGTGTGGAATATGTCCAGAAACAAAACAATGGTGCACCTGTTCTGGACATGTCCCCACACCGCCACTCTTTGGAAAGATCTGAGCTGAACAGTTGTGTCTGTGTGTATTAATGACTCTGTTTGCGTGTTGTTATTGTTTTGTATCGTAAAGGTTCAATAAAAAATAAAAAAAACATGAGAAGAGGGTCACAGGGAGGAGGAGCCGATACCAGCTGACACGAGGCGAAAGGCGGAGTCACAGGTCTGAAGACACACACTCATGTTACTTGCATGTTTGTGGAACCTGGAGAAATATTGTTTTTATATATCTTTAATCTATATAACGAGATTTAATGATGTTATTATGTATCCATGGTGACAGTGTATCAAAGTGCTCAATGTGATCATGTGACGTACATATTGTAGACTGAACTAAACGAAAATAAGTTAATGCAGTTCACAAGAACACAGCTGGCATTGCTGCGACGTGTCCCATAATCCTTTGTGCTTGACTGGTTATTTCAGTCACTGCTTTTGAAGCTAATGTTTCAGTAAAATGTCTCTGAACAGAAGACAGATTCACTTTGTACAATCTTGGACACTTAGCTTGTTAGCTAGCTAGTGTTGTAGTCAAGACCACCTAAACCGAGACCAAGTCGAGACCAAGACTTTGAGAGGTCGAGACCGAGGCAGTAAAAGTTGGAACGTGGTCCCGGCCGTCTCCGTTAGCGTCGCTTTGCAGAATTTACACGTTTCCTTTTGGAGGTATTTATGCACAAAAAGTCTTCGTGGTTCAGGTAAGCACATTTTATTCTAGATGAGTTGGCTGACGTCTCCTCACGGCCTCTTCTCCTGTCACTCACGTGCACATTTGTGGGGGGCGTGTGAAAGGGGGCGGGAGGGGGTTACAGCCGTTAACGGTGACAAATATTTCAAATGATAAATAAGTCAAGTTATGGGTTGTACCCGAAGCAATACGATTTACGCAAAATCACAGTAATGATATTAACAAGTTCATCCATAAATGCACAGCTAATTTATTGATATCCCCACAGTTAAAATCCAGAGTCCGCTTTGTCCGAGACCGAGACAAGACCGAGTAAAAATGCAGTCGATTCCGAGACGAGACCTTCAAACAGTGCAAGACCGAGCTTGAGTACTACAACACTATAGCTAGCTAAACTTAGCTGTTTCTGATTCAGGACTTTAGTTTGTAACAGTTCAGAACAATAACTTTACTTAGTAGGCGGAGTGTGGACTGTGTCTGATGATACGGATTATGACGTTGTACCAGTGCAATGTCAACAAATGACAGCAAACACAACAGACAGACAACAACGCAACAGACAACAACACCACAGACAGCAACACAACGGACAGACAACACAACAGACAAACACAGCAGACAACAACACAACACACAACAACACCACAACAGCAACACAGCGGACAAAAACACAACAGACAACAACACCACAGACAGCAACACAGCGGACAGACAACACAACAGACAAACACAGCAGACAACAACACAACACACAACAACACCACAGACAGCAACACAACGGACAAAAACACAACAGACAACAACACCAAAGACAGCAACACAACAACACCACAGACAGCAACACAACGGACAACACAGCAGATAATAACACAACAGACAACACAACACGATCGAGCAGCTGTTTTTTTATGTTTGTCTTTGTCTGAGGACAGATCGTAAACGTTGAAGAAACACCGTCACAGGTGAGGGACACTTTTCTCTCGTCCAATAAGCTGACTGTTGTGGCTCTAGCTCCGCCCTGACTGTACCATTACTCTGGTACCACAAGGGAAGGGGACTGAATAATGGAGCCAGTTATTTTCATACTAAGATACCAAGTGTCAACAGGAAGTTCAGATGTTTGTTGTTGTTTCTAATGTGAATTAAATATAAACTTGTTCAGTTCTTTAAAGTTGAATAATGAGTTTATTCATTATGAAACCAAAAGATATTTCAATTATATAATCAACAAAAATACAATGAGCTTTAATCACCAGTTATGAATCAATATTGATCAAGTTTATCAGTTGAATATAATTTGGCGTCTTGTGTGTTGAACACTAGGGGGCAGTTATGAGTTTAGTTTTCTATTTCACACACGACACATGTACAACAACATTTTGACTCCGCCTCCCAACATATTTACATATTGTATCTATAAAACTTTGTAAAATCGTGATAACTGACCTGTGACCAAGCCTCGCCTCCTCATTACGTTTTAATATGGTGATAAAACATCAAAGGTAAAATATGATTAAGTGGATGTTGTAGTTTTTTGTTTTTTGTGTGTGCGGGTGCTGAGTTAACATAGCTTCTTTGTATGCTAATGCTAACAAGGTTTCACATGTCTGGGACGTTAAAAGTGAAAGTGCTGGTCATGTGGTTTGGATCGGTCAGAATCAGAACTGGATTGTGTGTGATCCAGTTCTGATTCTTGAGCTAACACAAAGTAAAGACAAACACATGTGACATTTAGAATCTACGCGTCGTGGGTGAACACATTAAAACAGTGACAACATGAGGAGCAACGCTGCTACTGAGCTAATGTTAGCATTAACGTAAGACTCATCGTCATTAGCTAATGTTAGCTTGCTAGTGTCATTTCATGTCTCCATTAACGTCATTTATCTCTGACTGGCCAGACTGTGTTTGAGGGCGGGGCTTAACCATAGGTCTATGATTTAGGTCTGATTGTGTTATTTTAATATTAAATATTAACAAATATTTTGGTCACAGTTAATGGAAACTATCAAAAACCGTCCTCGGCTGTTGTTTTGGCAGGAAATTGCTGACTGACCATTGGTTCTCCAACGTCACGCCATCTTTGTTTAAATCTTTGGGTTCCTCACTTCACAGTTTTATACATTTATTAAAAACATTGATCCGTTAACCATGACTCAGCTGAGATTCTGGAACTTTTCCCTCAGATTCTTCACGACGCTCTGCTGAGCAGCATCGGTCTTCTGCTCACACGTTGTCCTCACAAACTCTTCATTGTTCTGATTGTTAGCAGACGCTTCCGTCTGATCAAGCTCTCCAGGTCTCACTGACTCACTTCGAGCTTTTGCTTCCTCCCTCAGTTTGTACTCATCAGAATCCTGATAAGCCCGGCAGCGATCGGCAACAGCCATGATGGAGATCTTCTCCCTGCTGGTTGGAGATCGAATCTGAACATAACTGTCATCACTTTCTACTTCTTCTTGTTTGGTTTTCAGGACTGTTTGTGAAGGGTCTGACTCAGGTGCTGGAAGTTTCTCTATGATGACCATCTTGTGTTGTGGGTCATCAGGTAACGGTGTCTCAGCTGCAATAAAATAATCCTGATGGCTGCTATCAACGACTTGTTCCTGGAGCTTCTGAAGCTCTGTCACTCGCACTCTGCCCAGCTGAGGGTCCAGGGATTTGGCTCTGAGAAGCGGTTTGCTGCTGGTGTCCTGGCTGCTGCAAGGCTTGTGTGGAGGAACCTCCATCGATGTTCCTTCACAGAGGAAGTGGCCTGAGGAGCAGCTGGAGTGCCTCCTCAGATCTCCAAACATCTGCTCTGAAATAGAGTGACTACGGCCAACAGGACCTTTCTGTTCCAAGTATTTGGAGCGAAGTTCTCGGACATCAGGCCATGTGAAGCTTTCTGTGGGTGGAGGAGGACTTATGGGACTGCAGGTGCTAGCCTGACCTGAGGAGACCACACCAAGGAGGGGGGTTGAAGGTTGGCTCTGGTCTATGGGGCTCAATGGTGGAAAGGATGACTTGTGCTGAGACACCAGCTTCAAAGTCAGGTTTGGTTTCTCTGCGAAAACAAAAGTAAATCGTCAATCATCAATCATCAAATGAAACCATGAAAGACTTTTAAAACTGAAGAACTGGACACCTTGAACATGAACCCTAAGACTTTTATGTAAATGTCTTAAAATACCTGAACCCTGCTCATTTTCATATTTAAATCAGTATTTAAGTTGCTGTGAGGTTTAAAACTTAAACTTGAGAACATACATGTTCATGATAAAAATGACTCACATAACATTTAGATGATTTGTGTAAATAAGGTATAACCTGTGATTATCAGTCTGATAGCATCTTTAATTTGTCCTGCTGCCCTCTGCTGGAGTGAAAGAGGTGTGAAGGTGTCAGTACCTGAAACCTCTGTCTCCTCCACCACACAGGGTAAGGTCTTCTTGCTGATCAAGACTCCCTGAATTCGCTGTCGCACCACTGGTTGGGTTGGTTTGAGTCGCTGACTGTACTGACGAGCCAGATGAAGAACTTTGTTCTTTGTTTTGTCCACGTCGTCCACCTGGCTCATTTCTTCCTCTGCCTCCACCTTTAGCTGAGCCTCAACAGGAAGTGGCACCTTGAGGACTGTGAGGGACGAAGGATTCTTTAACTCCAGTGAGTCAGTATTGAGGTCAGATGCTTCCTGGTCTTGGTTCTTGTTTGGGATCTTGGTAAAGTTTCTCCGGGCTTCACACGCTCTGTCAACATTCGGGGATATGGTGATATCTCGCTCCATCACCTGCCAGATCTTGATCATTTCAGATGAAGGCCTGAACTCCTCATCCTCTAATGGCGTATCCTCCAGACTCTGAGAGGTGGACTTGAGGCCCTCTGCAGAGTCCTCTGGACCCATGCTTCTCTGATCAGACTTGAAAGAGCACAGAGGGTCAGTAAAGACCATGTGATCATAGGTGTCTGTGGGTACAGTCAACGGGGACTCCACTGAGGACGGGTCACAACTGGAGGATGTGGTTGTGGTCAAGAGGTTTGTGAGAGCGGGTTTATCTTTTGGGATACTGTTGAACCTGCTGACCGAGCTCCTGACCAGGCCAGTTGGGATATATGTCAGACTCTCTCTGCGCTGGAGTCTGAAGTTGGCATCCTGGCTCTCTGCATTCTCATAGTAACTCCTGATTTTTCCAATGAGCAGCTGGTCTTGTTTAGACAACATGGAGTCCCGTCTCTGCTGAATGCCTCTGTCGCCGTCAAAGAGGTTGTCACCCCGAGGAGATAGGAGGGTGGAGTCTGTTGCACTGAAGGCCTCAACCAGATCAGAACAAACACTGGTGAGCCTCTGCATTCGGTCGACAGGTTCCGCGCTGAGGCTGCGGCTGCTACCAGTCCGGCTGGGTAACCGTGGAGAAGCACAACAAAGGGAGTGGGCGTCATCCTGGGCCACACTGCCTCGTTTGATGCTGTTGCTGAAGTGCTGGGCGATGGCACTGGCTTTGTCCAGAACAGAGGAGGGAAGAATGCTGGTGGCTTCGTCCTCTTTCTTTGCTGCATCCTTGTCGTCCTCCTCATCGTCCGACGAGTCCCCACTGCTCAAGGTCTTTGAATCTGAATCAGGCTCCTCTGTGAGCACTGCCTCTCCTTCAGGCCTCAGTTCCTCCGACCTCTGAGGAGATGCTAAGATCAAGGCAGAGTCCGCATCAGAAAGGGATTCTGCTTCAGTGTTTTCTGCCGGCTCGGATTCTGATGTTGTTTCCTGTGGCATTTTATCTACGGATGACTAGAAAAAAGAAAATAATGATAACCAACATGGCTCCTGATCTGTGTACTGAAGCTGTTCATCAGTTCATCTGTTATACATATAAATATATGTATATATATATATATACGTATTGTTCTTCAGTTCAGTGCTGAAGAACAGCACAACACTGAAGAATCAGCACTGAAATGAAGAACCAGCACCAAAGTAAAGAAACAGCCCTGAACTGAAGAACCAGCACCAAACTAAAGAAACAGCCCTGAACTGAAGAACCAGCATAAAACTGTAGAACCAGCATAAAACTGTAGAACCAGCATAAAACTGTAGAACCAGCATAAAACTGAAGAACCAGCAAAACTGTAGAATCAGCACTAAAATGAAGAACCAGCATGAAACTGAAGATCCAGCACCAAACTGAAGATCCAGCACCAAACTGAAGATCAGCACCAAACTGAAGATCCAGCACCAAACTGAAGATCCAGCACAAAAGTGAAGATCCAGCACCGAACGGAAGAACCCGCACTGAACTGAAGAATCAGCGCTGAAATGAAGAACCAACACCAAATTAAAGAACCAGCATAAAACTGGAGAATCAGCACCGAACAGAAGAACCAGCACCGAACTGAAGAGCGAGCACTGAACCAGCACAAAACTAAAGAACCAGCACAAATCTAACGAACCAGCACAAATCTAAAGAACCAGCACAAAACTGAAGAACCAGCACAAAACTGAAGAACCAGCACCAAACTGAAGATCCAGCACCGAACTGAAGAACCAGCACAAATCTAAAGAACCAGCACAAAACTGAATAACCAGTAAAAAACTGATGAACCAGCATCAAACTAAAGAACCAGCCCTGAACTGAAGAACCAGCATAAAACTGAAGAACCAGCACCAAACTGAAGATCCAGCAAAAACTGAAGATCCAGCACCGAGCGGAAGAACCAGCACCGAACTGAAGAATCAGCACTGAAATGAAGAACCAGCATGAAACTGAAGAACCAGCACAAAACTGAAGAACCAGCACAAAACTGAAGAACCAGCACAAAACTGAAGAACCAGTAAAAAACTGAAGAACCAGCCCTGAACTGAAGAACCAGCATAAGAACCAGCACAAAACTGAAGAACCAGCACAAACTGAAGAACTGAAGAACCAGTGCAAAACTGAAGAATCGGCACTGAAATGAAGAACCAGCATGAAGCTGAAGAACCAGCATGAAGCTGAAGAACCAGCACAAAACTGAAGAACCACCATAAAACTGAAGAACCAGCAAAAAACTGAAGTACCAGCACTGAACTGAAGATCCAGCATAAAACTGAAGATCCAGCACCGAACTGAAGAATCAGCACTGAAATGAAGAACCAGCATAAAACTGAAGAACTAGCACCAAACTAAAGAACCAGCACCCAACTGAAGAACCAGCACCAAACTAAAGAACCAGCACAAACCTGAAGAACCAGCATATAACTGAAGAACCAGCACCAAACTAAAGAACCAGCTCTGAACCAAAGAACCAGCACTGAACTGAAGAACCAGCATAAAACTGGAGAACCAGCACCGAACTGAAGAACCAAGAACCAGCCCTGAACTGAAGAACCAGCCCTGAACTGAAGAACAAGAACTGAAGAACAAGCACTGAACTGAAGAACCAGCACTGAGCTGAAGAACCAGCACTGAAATGAAGAACCAGCATAAAACTGAATAACCAGCATCAAACTAAAGAACCAGCACTGAAATGAAGAACCAGCATAAAACTGAAGAACCAGCACTGAAATGAAGGACCAGCATGTTATCTGTTAGCAGGTTACTCTGAAGAGGTCAGCATCAGCAGCAGCAGGAAGACACCTCACCATCACCAAGTTGGACAGAAAGATCTGGACCCTGAGGGACCAGCAGGAGATGGCAGCCAGCACAGAGCTGGATAAGTCCTCTACCTGGTCATCCTCCAGCAGGACCTTGTCCACCTGATGAGAGCACTGTGGAGACAACCCGTCCTCCTCAGCCTCAGACTGATCCTGACTGGACTCCAGCGTGCTGCTGCTGCTGCTGGCAGTGGCCTGCAGGGTGTGTGTGTGTGTGTGTGTGTGAGAGAGTGCTGCATGACAACTCCAAACATCTGACATTCTGCGTCAACAACAGGACGTCTTCATTAAGGACATGAGGAGGGACATTTTATTAAATATGTCCCTCCATTTTAAATAAAATAAGTGTCCAAACTTTTCTGGAAAAGAGGTTTGAATGTTTCATCTTTACTCTTATATAATATCATACTATAATATAATATAATATAATATTATATTATATTATATTATATCATTGAATTTAAATAATTTAATTTATATAATATTTATATATTTAATATCATGTAATATAGTGTAATGTAATATAATATCATAATATATTATATTGCATTATAATATAATATAATTTAATATAATAAAATATATTATATTACATTATAATATAATTTAATATCATGTAATATAATATCATATAATACAATAATATAATTACATTTAATAACCTACACATATGTGATGTATTTGTTTTATGGATGAAGACGTGTCCCATGATGCATTCAGGGTTAAATCGTACAGTTGAAGCTCATCTTACCTGTAAGATGTCTGATGTCAGCAGCAGGAGGAGCAGGAGGAGGAGGAGGAGGAGGAGGAAAAGAAGAAGAAGATGATGATGTCGATTGCTCATGATGATAATAATGTGAGTTGATGTCAGTTGTTACCTGTGGTGTCAGGTTTCAGTGTCGCTGTGTTCAGCTCTGAGGAGAAAAATCAAAGGTTACCTGAACGTCTCAGAGCAGCAGATAATCACATAATCCCACAGCTGTGTGTGGTCACCTGACTGTCGTCGTCCTTGGCGACGCTCTCGCCGAAACTCTTTCTTCAGACGCTCTGGACTGCAGCGATACCGAGGAGGATCTGTGCGGGAGAAGGACAGGAAGTGACCTCACATATTCAATACATCAGAAAAACATCAGAAATGTTTCCTTAAACTAATATGAATCATTATTATATGACAATCACTATGATTGTCAACATTTACTCACGTATGGAATCCATTTCTAAGATGGCGTCTTTAGCCTGAAACAGAGACACGTGTACTGGTTTAAACCTGGTTTAAACCTGGTTCTACTGGTCTACACTGGTTTCTACTGGTCTACACTGGTTTCTATTGGTCTACACTGGTCTAAAACAGTTTCTGGCTCCTGACCTTCTGTGGGATAATGGCGTGGTGATTTTCCAGAATGATACGTTTGATGTGATGAGCCCACAACTTCTTCTCCTCCACAGTCTTTGCCTGTTTGTTTCACAGATTAATGAATAAAGAGAAAAAACAGCCAAATTAACTGCAGATGAACTGTAGATTAACTGCAGATGAATGGTAGATTACCAGTAGATTAACTGCAGATGAACTGTAGATTAACTGCAGACTACTACTATCTGACCTAATCTATTCAGATTAACAGATTGTCACCTGGACCGTGTGTGGTTGTTTGGGGTGTTTGTAATGAGTGACGCTGAAGCTCAGAGAGTCTTTGGCACTTTCGATTAACATCAGCGTGGAGCACTAAAACCAGACCAGAACAAAAACCACATCAGTCCCAAACATTCATGTCATTGTAATCCCACTCTTCTGCTTTCCTCACCGTGATGTGCGTCTTGTAGACGTAGTGTTCTCCGCGGCGTTTGGTGATGAGCAGCATGCGATCAAACAGGAACAACGTTCTCTCGTTTTTGGCTCGATGAACTTTGAAGGTTCCCTCCAGAACCAGTTCTCCGTACGTCGTGAGGTCTGGACCTTTCCAGTTCAGCAGCAGAGACTGAACCTCCTGGAGGAAACACTGGTTTCATTCTGGTCTTCTGTTTGTTTGTTTGTTTGTTTGTTTGTTTGTTGGAGGCTAACCTGTAGTCTGACTGCGTGTTCGTGTTTCCTCTTCATCTCGTTGATGTACCAGGCCACGCCCGTCATCGTGTAGATGGCCTCCTCCACCACCTCGTAACCCTCCTCCTCAGGGTCAAAGTGCTTCGCTATCTCCTGCACGACAACATCAACGATAACAACATCAACAACAAGGACAACAACATCAACGACAAGGACAACAACATCAACAATGTCCACATCAACGACAACATCAACAACGTCCACATCAACAACAAGGACAACAACATCAGCGCAACAACGCCAAAGACAACATCAACAACGACAACAACATCAATGACAAGGACAACATCAACAACGCCCACATCAACAACAACATCAACAACATCAACAGCGCCAACAACGCCAACATCAACAACGCCCACATCAACGACAAGGACAACAACAAGGACAACATCAACGACAACAACATCAACAACAAGGACAACAACATCAACGAAAGGACAACATCAACAATGTCCACATCAACGACAACATCAACAACGTCCACATCAACAACATCAACAACAAGGACAACAACAACGTCCACATCAATGACAAGGACAACATCAACAACAACAATCACATCAACGACAAAAACTACACTTCCAGTATGTGGACTCATCTCATCATGTTCTCAGGAATTTGTACATTTCAGTGTTAAAATTGTTTGTTTATTGATATATTTTTAAATCTTCTACATCGTTTAACTGTTTTGTTAATACATATTTCGTTTTTGGGTTTAATTGAGACTTGTGTAACATTTGTTATCATTGTGTCATTTTTATCATGTAAATGGAGGGAGAAAAATATGGGCCTAAAAAAATCAGCTGCACGTACCAGACATCGGCTAAATCTGATGCCAAACAAATCAGAATTGGCACCGGCCATAAAAAACCTGTATCAGTCGACCACTAGTGTGAGACACAGGTGAGACAGGTGTGAGACACAGGTGAGACAGGTGTGAGACACAGGTGAGACTGGATCGTTACCTGGAGCAGCAGGTGATATTTGAGGATCCTCTGAACCGGTTTGAGCAGATATGAACCCAGAGGAAGTGACCGCTTCAGCCGCGCCTGACGCTCACGGAAAAACTGGACCAGAGATTTGTTCCTCATGCACTCAGTGAGAGCAGCCACTGATCTGCAGGAGTGAACGGGTGAACGAGTGAAAACAAACAGATGTGAGCGGGTGAACACAAACAGGAGTGAACAGGTGAACGAGTGAAAACAAACAGATGTGAACGGG
>NW_025321315.1:0-21807 GCF_019176455.1 Solea senegalensis
GATCATGTCATTGTCGTGCCGCCTTAGTTTTTTCCTTTCACTCCATGACAAAGTTCATTACTCCGGTTGCTGGCACCTCATCTCTACAACCAGATTGCACAACAGTCTCGTCAAGCTTATTCAAATTCTGTAAATAGACACTTCTTGGGAGTTTTGAGGTCAAAGTGTCAGCAATCACTTGTCTTTCTTTGCCTCTTATTGGCCTGCATCTCAACTGCTGTCTACTGTGTCACACATCGCCCCCGTGGAAGTGAACAACAGCCTTGAGGGATGACTCATTTTCAACGTTCACATTTACCTGAACACAGCAGTCATCAAAGCGGCAGTACCCTGCACAGGTAAAAAGTGGGGTGGTTCTCTGAGAACCTACTTTTTTTTACAGAGTGCCGCTTGAAAACAAAGCTACAGTATGGATGTAAACTTCGGATACCCTTTGCCATCACATTTGTCCAATGCAGACTTTTGAACTGGTGGTTCTGTTGGGTTTTTCAAAGTTCTGCCCATTCCTTGTGTGGAATGAAGAAAAAACATGGCTGCTCAGGCAATTTGTGGGTGAAGTAATTTTCGTTAGGCTCTTCATCTACTGTAGATGAACCGGTTGAGGCATTGCACGTCTTCTGCCAACACAAATTGAAATTAAAAGTAAATTAGACTTGGAAGGCATAACACTCTACATATAAAAAATGCATTCATGCCACTCACTAAAAAAAGGAAAGGTTGTTTAAAACAACAACATATAACCAACATAACTAATTACTACATCAATGATATCCATTTGAAAATTCCCTAGTTTAGCTGCATATTGCAAATTTCATTATATAATGTGAGCAAAAAATATGAATTGACTGTTTTCTGAAATAGGACATCCCTGATAAACTGATAATGTCATTAAGGACTTCAGAGTACTCCCTTAATGTTGAAAAGAATAGTTATGAAATCATTTCAGATTATAACAATTCAACCTAACATACTTAAATTCACTAAGAAGTTTCTTTCCTTACATTACAAAGCTTTTTGAATCCATTGTCATTTTACCTCAAGGCTGTCATCCACAGAGGATGATGCTGTGACAAGAGGGTCACAGAGCCTGGTGAGTCCAACACTGTCTCAGGTTGTGGCACCACTGTTGTTGGATCGGGTCGATCTCCCATGGGGGACACAGAGCCTGGTGAGTCCAACACTGTCTCAGGTTGTGGCACCACTGTTGTTGGATCGGGTCGATCTCCCACTGGGGACACAGAGCCGGGCGAGTCCAACACTGTCTCAGGTTGTAGCACCGCTGTTGTTGCATCGGGTCGATCACCCACTGGGGACACAGAGCTTGGCGACTCCAACTCTGTCTCAGCATCTGATGTATGGCTCTACACATACACACAAACCCCAGAACCAACAGAAGTTAAAATTCATAGCAATGCTAAGGTCTTAGAATGTGCATTTAATCATTCCTTCATAATATTATAGTCACAATACATTTACACAATTTATAGATGAAATACTGAGTTAAGATACCACAGACGTATAATCCAAAAGCAAGAAAATTCTAAATTGTGGAATATACAATGGAAAAAAATCTTTCATGATTACCTTGTGATGTTGTAAGTAGACATGTTTTATTCTTGTCCTACTAAGTAGGAGATTGGGGATTCCCAAGTCCTTGCACACAGTGCCCCAGAAACTGTCCTCTGGATAAGCACTTACTGTGCCGAGTGCAACATCTGTCTTGACCTGAAGCCTCTCGATGCATGACAGAATTTCTGTTGCACTGATTGACTTATTTCTGGACTATTCAAGCAAGGAAATAACATTAATATGTTAGGTTTATATTTTTATTTGTATAAGCAATCAGTACATTTGCAAATAAAATTAACACTTACCCTCCCAAATGTTGAGAAAGAAAACAATCTGTAAAGACATTTCTGAATAGAAGTTACAGAAATTATACAGAACATGATGCAAAAACCACAGCACCCCCCGCGACCCTCTGGTGGAGGATAAAGCGGTAGATGATGACTGATGATGCAAAAACCAGTATGCTGGGCCATAATTTTCTATGGATACAGACAAGTAGTAGCATATAAAAATTCCAATGATAGGAAAGCCTAGGCCAGGGCTCTCAAGCTTAGAAGTCAGTTCAGGTGAGGGGCACCTACCCCTGCCCTTTGTTATGATTGTGTTTGTAGGCATTGGTGGCAGATTTTGAGGCCTTAAGGAATGGTGTTAGGGCGCTGACATCTTTGAACATAAATGTAATGATTAATGTATGCATGGCCAGGATATAAAATGTAAAATTTGATATTACAACTAAAAGTAGGCGCCTGACTAAAATGGACTACGCAATGATGAAACTGTATTTACTGCAACTGCACTGCAAACTGTTATTTCAGAAAGAAAAGAAACAACAACAACAGAAACATGGAAACATGACTACACTAGTGTATGGACAAGAAATGATAACAGAATAAGCCACAACCCTTCCTGTATATAAGTTATTTCATTTGAAACGTTAAGATTATTATGTACCCCCCACTTGAGGCACAGATCTCTTAAAAAATTACTTTCATTTTTATTTCATATTATCATATTAGCTAAATAAATGACTTGATAAATAGTAATGTACTAATTCCTTGTCATTAAACATTAAAAATATGTGCCTGGTTGGCGCAGTTAATAAAATCAGAATAGAGCTTCCCTTGTGTGTATAAAGTCACCTCACAGGTGCTGCAAAATGACAACGCATCACTCACTGTCTACCAGGGCAAAACACATGCAGACGAACATTGGCAGTGTTCTGTAATACCCTCGACCTGGCTGCAATAAATGCCTCAGTTCTTTAAGAAAAAGAAAAAAAATGCGTTGATGACACAGAGAAACTTTATCATGCGCCTCGCAACTGAACTGCGTTCCGTCCACATGAGCGCAAAAGCCCGACAGAGAAGTGAAATTATTTGACATACATATGTGAATGCATCAATTAATTAAACACCTTATGATTGGCGAATTACGCACTGGCGATAGGCTATACCTGGTCATATTTCTCCTGGTTATGTTTAACGTGATGATGATCATGCGCGAATAGAATATAGAATAATAAAAAATATATGTACTGTAGGCTAATAATTGTGCCCCCCCATGTATTTCATATGCCGCCCTTAAGACAGAGGTCTGGCGACGGGTCTGCTTGAGAGCCCTGCTAGGCATATCAATAACAGTCACTAATTCACTGAAATTTCCCTTCACTTTTGAAGTCAAAAGTAGTTATACCTACCGTTGACGGTGGGCCATCGAGAATTCTTAATTGTCTGGGAAGTACTAATTTGAATAGTGTGTGAATCATGGACTACTTATGTAAAATAAGCTTTTTATTCCATGTCAAAGTTGGACAAAATAGACCTAATCATGTCCTCTGTCAAGGATTTTGGCAGAGGATTACTCAAAAAGTACACAGTAAAAGTACTTCATATTATGCTTGCAGGTAGTCTGGGAAATACTAAGTTCAATGGTGTGTGAATCATGGACTACTTATGGAAAAATAAGGTTTTTATTCCATGTCAAAGTTGGACAAAATAGACTTAATCAGGTCCTCTGTCAAGAACTTTGGCAGAGGATTACTCAAAAAGTACACAGTAAAAGTACTTTATATTATGCTTGCAGGTAGGGTAGTCTGGGAAGTACTAAGTTGAATAGTGTGTGAATCATGGACTACTTATGTCTACTACTTCCTCTGTCAAGGATTTTGGCAGAGGATTACTCAAAAAGTACACAGTAAAAGACTTAGACTTAGACTTCCTTTTATTGTCATTGCACAGAAAACACAGCAGTGAAAACTGGCAACGAAATTTCGTTGCTTGGCAGCATTGAATTTTGTCACTTATGAGTTTTGATGAGAAATGAAAAGTACTTCATATTATGCTTGCAGGTAGTCTGGGAAGTATTTAGTTCACTACTTTCTAGTTTTCTCTTCGTTTCTTCTTCTTCTTTGAGTTTTCTGGCGGAATCCTCTGTTTCGGTGTGTAAACAAAGTTTAAATAAATTAATAAATATTGCCAGGGTGTTGTTCCCGGTTGTTGCTCTCCGGGGCTGCCACTGGATACTACTCAGTTCGGCAGTATGAATCTTGGACTCCTCACAGTCACTCCCAGCTCTTCAGTGCCGTTTCATTACGATTACCGTAAACGTTAGTAGATTCGCGCACTAGAAAAAAACGTGCGGCTGATTTGACCAGGTAAGCGCGAACCACGGCTGGCTTGACCGCAGTGAGGGGAAGCTGCCGCAGGTGTGGAAAGAAGCAGTGGTGGTACCGTTTCGGAAGCTGGGCAAGGATTCCACATTGCCATCTAGCTTTGACCTCCAATATATGCAAGGTGATGGACAGGATAGTGGTGGACAGTTTATCTTACATGTTAGAGAGGAAAGGTGTGGTGGCAGGTTATCAGAGTGGTTTTAGGAAAGGAAGGAACACCATGGAACGCTGTGGGACCAGGCGAACAGGGAGTTGTGATGGGAATTATGTACCTCATGTAATGCATGAAGACAAATGTTCAATGCAACTGTTCGATGTGACTTGTGACCAGTGACCCTTTGCATTACTTTTGGAATGTTTGATGTGACTTGTGAATAGAGACAATGGGTCTGTGACTTAGGGCAAGGTGATAACAGACCCACAGAGGCGGGGGTCTGCACCTCATGGCAGGGTGTTAGCAAACCCATTGAGACAGATAAATATCATGTGTTTCCTCCAAGACAGGGAGTCTTCACTTTGTAACTGGCCTGTGTCTTGCTTTGTGAATGCTCCTCTTGTACAAGATTAAACCCTTGTTTGGATTCTGAGCTGACTCCGATCTCCTTCCTCCGGATCTCAATTATTTTAACAGGAGTCAGTTGTTCTTGGATATAGAGAAGGCATATGACATGATGTGGAGAGAGGATCTTTTTCTTTTTTTTGATCAAAAACCTACTTTTGACAGATAAACATCAAATGTAAGGGCAATTTTACAGTTGTCAGTGAACCGGATTCTTTGGCTTTTATCTCCGTGATGCTTTGGTGTGGACTGCTTTGACGTATGAAGTGTCGGAGCATTAGATCCAGAAATGTGGGTGGGTTGATGCAGCAGTTTCGTATGAAGTTTGATATGTAGTAATTCATTTAGTTGTTATTTGAGCATTTAAAATAGTCTACCAGAAATTGTACCAATCTTCTAGAGTTTTCCAGTTGGAAAATCTACTGATTTTTCTGACAAAAAAAGCTAATCTAAATGCTCATTCACATTTTGAACTTTCTTGTAGATAAGTTTATGCAGTTACATCTTTATACCCTTAATTTTTGCAATGTTGGGCAAAAGCGTCAACAAGAAGTAAGAAAGTGTTAGAAAGAAGAGTGAGACACACTGTGCTGTTTGTTTGTTTGTTGGACTGATACCTTTATTCTTTTCCAATATTTTCTGTCTAGTAAGCCAAACAGGACCTATCTTGTGTGCCATGTTTGCCTTAAAAGCCAGAGAGTCCTGTCAGTGCATTTGCACAGGGTTTGCATGAAGAACAGTCCACCAGAAGCAATTGCAGCAGAGCTGGAGAATGCAAAAAGGGGCTCCCGTGAACTCCTGAAGGAGGGTAGGGTATTTAGTTATGCTATCCTTCGCCAAATTATGGATGATGCTGATCCATGTAGCAGGTTGGTACAATCCAGTCTTTGACAATTACTCCTTGTTTCCTCTGAAACATTTTAAGTACTGTTCTCTCATTGAAAGGCTGATTGAGGAGCTGAGGCATCGTAATTTGTTTGTGAGTGGTGTTCCTCTCTCTCTGCCAAATGCCAACGTTGTGGCCAGACTATCATCCCCCAGCAGGACCACACAGTCATCAGACACTAAGACCTCAGGGAGTGACGAGACGGAGAAGTCTGCCGCTGTCAGCAGTGATGAGATGTATCAACGGTGAATGTCTCCGTTTTGCAAATTCCCTGAAGACATTCGTTTTAGATTGCGGCTGCTTTCAATCACATTTATACACTATAATAAGAAAATACTTCTGCCACATTGCAGTGAAGCCTTTGTCAAGTCTAAAAACCTGACCAGGCAGCACATGGAAACGATGGGCCTCTACAAAAAGCACTCCCTGGACTATCCACTGCTAAGGGACTTTGGCAATTACCTTGAAAAAGAGCTCTACAATGAGAATTTCAAACAGGAGGTGAGGAGCACCATTTAACACTTTATTTAAACCTTACAGTAAAGTAAATTAAGGATTTATTTCTTATGTTTTTTAAAGTCATCATGATTAAAAGTTAAGTTAAGATGTTCTCTTTTCTTTTCAGGTTGAAAATGTTTCTCGGTACCTTTATTATGTGGACTCACTGGCACCATCTTTGGAGTTTGTCAGAAACAGGGAAAAGTTACGCGAATACCTCCGTCGCCTCTCTGAGGCAAAATTAAAAAAGCAAACACAGCTGAATTACCTGAAGAGCCTGAAAAGGTAGGTAGCATTTTTAATGAAGACAATGAACATAAATGGGCTTAAATACATGTACATATTTAATACTAATATACAATGCCAGTTAATACTTTGGCTTCCTCTGACAGATTCCTTCTTTACCACACTGTCAACACAAACCTGAGGCAAGATGATCAGGATCTACATGCGGAGTGCAAGCACTTTATTGAATACATCGGGTCAGTACAGAAAAGCTGCTCCAAGCTCGTGAGTAAAGAGATCACACAAAAGAGGTCAGTTTAATTGTTCACAACCATGTGAATTGATTGTACTACAGATATGAGCAATTGGCCAAGTAACGTGATGCTTTGTGAATCCTCATAGGGTTTTTTGTTGTTTTTGTCTCATAGGCATAACATGCTAATAGAGAAAAATCAAATCACAACAACAGACTGCTGGGCTTTGTTGAAGGCTGCCAAGAAGGACTTTGAGCTGGTCATTGGAAAACTGTTGAAAGACAGAACTTTGATTCTGGACAAGAGTGAGCTCACATTAGTGGTGTATTATCTGGAGGCCATCTTGATTTTGAAACACCTCCAAAGACCAGGCGTGGTGGAGCACATGACTGTGAGTATTACTGTGCTATTTCCCCATACATTCTAGCCATTAACCTTACTAATATTGTTTACCGGGCCTTCCCTCGTCAGAACAACATGGTGGTGAGATGATGGTGCAGGTAGAGACTTGGCTGACACAAAACTTAGAACAAAAAAGGATTTTATTTGCAAGTCAAGCATCATATTAAGCGCCGCAACTTGCTTGAGAGAGTCTGCTCGTGTCAAAATCCCGAACAACTCTGCTCCCAGATGAGCGAAACTAACCTTATATACAGTAGATTATCTAGCATTATCATTGTAGGCATCACATTAGCTGTGTTAATGTGTTTATCTTAGTTCATACACTTCACTCATCTATGTTGTATCCTTGTTTTGAACAGGTCCAGGAGTGGATTGCCAGGACAAGTTCAGGGACAAATACAGTCATTGGTGTAAAGGAGCACAAGACAGGAGCACAGGAAGTGGCCTCATTTGTCCTGTCAGAGGAAGAGGAACGTGTAAGTTCAACACATCTCCTGGGAAAACCTGTCAGAATGTGTTCAAAAGCACAAGTTCATCTTTATTTCTTTTTTCCCCCTCTGCCAATAGTGGTTTCACATCTTCTATACTCTGGTGCGACCACAACTCAAGAACTCCAAGAAACGCAAGAGGGGTCAGGATGAAAACGACATAGATGGAGAGGAAAACTTTTTCCTCTCCACTTCAGGGAAGGGAATATACAATGCTTCCAATGATCTCAACCGACTGCACTCAAGGTAAGCTAACCTTGATGATTAATTTCCCTGCAGTACGTCCCTCTGTTCATTGCTGTCTAATGTGAGATGTGTTCATACTTTTGTTAAACTTGCATGTAGATACGGGATAAAGCCAGTGACCAGCCAGATGGCAAGGAGAGTCTTTGAGACAGCCACTAAGGACTTGACAGATTCAGAAAAGTCACTGGTGGCTGACTACCTCTCACATTCCACTGCAACAGCGGAAAAACATTACCGCATAAAGCAGGTGGATCATCTTTTGAGGGCCAGTCAGCTGCTGGCTAAACTGGCTGGTGACTCAAGGTAAGCATTAAAACTAATCACCCTAATATATTTTTATAAAAACAGAAAGTTTGATGTTTTTTTTCATTCTAATTTATTTGATATAGTTCTCAGTCAGCCGAGGAGGGTTCCAGCCATGCTTCTCACAGTGCTGTCTGTTCTGCTGGTGCCCATCAACAGTCAAATGAGCGGCTCATTATGTCACACCCGGTGACTGTTGATGGACAAGTGCCAGATCTTTCTGTGCGCAAAAGGGTGTCCACACGATGTCATCGCAAGCTGTTTGAGCGTTGCGTGAAGACTTGCATGAAACTGCGTCTAAAGCATGTCCACTGTGAGTGAACTTCATATTCTACATCATTTTCAAGTAAAAAAGATTCAACATGATTCATCTATGTCAGTTACAAAAGATTATAGGAAATATTTTCTTCACAGCATACTTCAGCCGACGCTGCCCATCAAAACCACCACTGAAAAGGTGGATCTCCAAACAACAATGGACGAGTAACATCCATTGTAAAGGGAGAGTTTGCAGGGCTCGACTGACTTTGAACACTTGGAGTTTACATAAACGGAGTCCTGCCCACCAGCCTTAAGACACACCAAATAAAACTTGATTGATTTGTAACCAAGTTATTGTGACTAAAGGTTGAGAGATGTTGCCTGCTCACTGGCTCCCCTCTCCTCCTTATATGCCCCTCCTCTAAATATAAAATATAAAAAATAGTATAACATTTTTTAAAAAAAGTTTCTAATTGAACCGCCTAAATAATTTTTTATTTGATTTTATTCTCTGTACTTTTCCTATATATTGATATTGATATATTGAAGTACACACTATTAAGCATTAGTTAAGCATGAATACATATTGAATTCATCATTCACAACGCATGAATACTCATTAGTATGTAGTTTATAAACAGTGTTACTGCTGCTGCTGGCTGCCGTTTAGTGTATGTTCATTGTGTGTTCCCATGAGTGATTCTGCCAGGCATGCAAAGCAAGCTGTGTGATTCCCTGTTGAGGATTGGTCCTTCTGAAGCAGAGGCAGTCTACTTCCTGCTTCCTGTCCACCGGCATCTATGATTGGTGTGGCTGTGATTCGACCAAGTCTACCAATCGAGACTCCAGCTGCAAAATAAATAGGTTGTTTGCCCTCAGTTCATGTGAGGAGTCAGTGATCAGTTCACCTCGCTGTTGGTTACATACCTTTCTGTGTACAAGCGTATTTTGATAGTATGTTCGTTTAGCTTTGCCTGGCTGGAACCTATTTGAGTGGTTCTAGCCAGTGTTCTGAATCTTTGTGTACTTATTTAGCTCAGAGAGTACCTTAACCGGTTGGTCTCTCTCTTTCTTTTGTTCCGAGACTGTTCTTTTGCAGAATTGCTGCTTGTGTGTATCTTTGTTAAGCTTATGGGTGCTGACCTTTTGTTCTTTGGTGTTTCTTCTTTTTTTTCCCAAGAGCTAAATAATGGTCATTTATTTGATGTGTTTTAGTTATTTGTCAGCACCTGTACAAACTCCTTTTGTTATGTTTCCTTGTGCATGTGCACCCTCCTTATTTAATTAAATTGTCCCATTTCCCCTTATTTCTAATTCCAAATCGCATGTTACTGCTCTCCAATACGAGCCGGGTCATAACAACAGTTATAAATCTTTTAACACTACCCTACCAAGAGGAGTCCTTTGGACGGTTTTTGATTTTTTAAGGGTGATCACTTTGTACCTATGATGAAAATTACCTCTGTCATAATTTTAAGTGGGAGAACTTGCACAATTTGTGGCTGACTAAATACTTTTTTGCCCCATTGTATCTCTGTACTCGATATTTACACCACAATCTACACCAGATCCTGCACAAGTTTGATAAATGAGAGTGTATTCTGAGTGGATTTTTAAAGGCCACATAGACCGGAAGCTCCAATTAACGCTGCGTTTGAGTGTGTGTGTATTAGTGATGGGAAGTTCGACTCTTCTTACTGACTCGGATCTTTTACTCTCGGACAGTAAATTGAACTAATCTTTTTTTGAGTTATTTCGTTCATTTCGTTCATTTTTCCAGCGGGTGGCGCTGTATCCCTCTTGTGGGCGTTGTAAAAAAGACCGCGGTTCTCAAACACTTAACACTGTAGGCAACATCGTTTTGCTTCAGCTGACAAAGTATAATAAACAAAATGCAATTCAAACCATATGAAACCCTAGGAAAGCAAATACACACCTCAATAAAGTGACAAGTGACTTGTGTCCTGTATCCTCTCTGCCATTGTTGTTTAACAGCACGACAGTGACTCGGTAGCTGTCACGTGACCTGAGGACGGACGCTCGCTCAGTTGAGTGAATCCTGAACTAATCATTTCTGTTTCCTTTCCTGCTGAGCTTATGCAGCTGCCTGCCATCATGTGGCAAAGGAAGGTACTGCATGAAAATGAACGAACGAACCACTCGGCTGAGTGAATCCTGAACTAATCATTTCTATTTCCTGTCCTGCTGAGCTTATGCAGCTGCCTGCCATCATGTGGCGAAGGAAGGTACTGCATGAAAATGAACGAACGAACCACTCAGTTGAGTCAGTCCTGAACTAATCATTTCTATTTCCTGTCCTGCTGACTGAGCTTATGCAGCTGCTGCCATCATGTATGCATGAAAATGAACGAACGAACCACTCAGTTGAGTCAGTCCTGAACTAATCATTTCTATTTCCTGTTCTGCTGACTGAGCTTATGCAGCTGTCTGCTATGTGGCGAAGGAAGGTACTGCATGAAAATGAACGAATCACTCACTGAGATGACTCATTACTCCCGAGTCATATAAAAGATTAGTTCATTTCGAACGAATCCTTCACGAACGACACATCACTAGAAACTTGGCCTGTGGACCTTACCTGAGACCCGTATCGGTATTCCAGAGTCCCACCTCTTTAGACCCTCAGCAAAGATTTTAATGTGTTTAGTGGGTTTTTCATTGAGTTTTGTCGAGGTGCCATAAAGACGCATCAATTAAGTGCTTGTTAAGTGTCATGCTCTGTTCACGTGATGGCCAGGGAACACGCAGATAGTAACTGGTGAAACCCTAATAATAATAATAAAAGCATAATAAAGTTAACAATAATAAAAATAAACTAACAATAATATTAATAATAATAACAATATAATAAAAATAATAAAATAATTAAATAATGATGATAGTAATAATAATAATAATTTAAACACTCACTTTGTGTTTAGTGGGGTTTTCATCGAGTTTTGTCGAGGTGTCGTAAAGACGCGTCAATTAAGTGCTTGTTAAGTGTCATGCTCTGATCACGTGCTAGGGTTAGTGTGCTCACAGATAACTGGTACCAAGTGAGCACGCAGAAATCCTAATAATAATAATAAAAAAATGAAAATAACTAGTACCGCGCGCGGTTCTGAACGGGTTCGAGCCGACCCGCGCAAGTCGCCGCGTGCCACGGCTCCCCGCGCGCCTCGCGCTCTCACCCGTTCATTCACCGCGCGCGGTACTAGTTATTTTCAGTACTAGTTATTTTCAGTACTAGTTATTTTCACATGTCGATCCAAATTTCGGGGGGGATCGGCAACGTATGGCAAAGTTATAGGGCACTTCCTGTTTAAAATGGCCGACTTCCTGTTCGGTCAAATGCGCGTCCGTAAACGTGTTCAGGGAAGTTTACACCAGGATTGATGCGGTCACAAAAATTGGTGAGTTTTGGGGTATGGGAAAGGCCTCAAAAAGGCGATTCATTTGGGGGAATAATAATAATAATAATAATAATAATAATAATAATAATAATAATCCTTCCAGTTTCAATAGGGTTCTTGCAACCTTGTTGCTCGAACCCTAATAATAAAATGTTCATTTTTTTTTTTTGCGTTTTCAGATGACGAAGCCGAAAATACAGGGCGGGTGCCCAATATGTGGTGTCGGTGGCCAAGCACCTGCAAATCAGCCACAGTTTGGTGAACCCGAGGGAGAGGGCCATTTTGAACAATCTGGCAACAGGGAGAACCCGAGTGCCACCGGGGCCCTGCCCTCTCCCTCTGTGTACACCATACATGATAAACCTGGAAAAGCACTTGAGCACTTGTTCATTTTTTCTTTTTTGGTTTCATCTTCTTTTTCCACTTTCTGTTTTGGTTCTATTTTTTTGTTTTGGTTCCTCAGATCCCTCAGATCTCCTGCATTGACACAAGGCATCCCAAAGTGCCCACATAACCTCACCCTGAGGTGCTTAGTATATATGGTAAATGCTATAGATTTGGGGCCTTGGGTAAACTCGGGATGCTGGCGTTTCAGGACTTCCAGGGCCGATTGGGGATAGCTTCCCCGCTGTACTCGCTCCCCGTCCTTTTCCATCTGCTGGCCGATTAGGGTAAGGCACCCCGAATTGACCTGGGCTGCGTCTCTCCCTATCTGTCCTGAGGTAAAGGATCCAGTCACTTTCATGAAGACATGGCTCCCCGGAGCCTATCTCAATCTCACAACAAAATCTGGGAAGATCAAGTTGGACCGCACTCACCGCTCCCTAGCACCGAGGCTGGATAGTGTTAAATTGATATAGACGTTGCTATGTTACAATACTATACTATGTTGCATTTAAGATTACAACAAGGGCCATTTAGACAAGTATTTTTCTCTTCCTTTACAACAATAAGTAGGGGAGTAGCAGTGTTGCTCAGGAAAAACCTACCTCTTATAATATCTGACTGTGTTAAGGATCTGAATGGTAGCTATGTGATAATCAAAGGTATTTTGCAAGGTCAAAATATTGTAATGAAGAATGTGTATTTTCCACCTGCCCACCCAGTCGCCTTCCTTACCAGAATGTTTTTGGACTTAGCTCCATTCCTTTCTAACTCCACTGTTATTGTTATTTTATTTTAATTTAATAATAAATATGCTTATTGACAAATGTCCACATAGTAACGCACCCCCTCTCCTCAGGCCAATACACGCCATGCTCTATGTGAGGAGTTTGGGCTTATTGATGCTTGGAGGTGCACCCACCCCTTTGATAAACAATATACATTTTTCTCAGCCCCACATAAGTGTCAAACCAGGATTGATTAGTATGTTCTGCCAAGAACTGACTTATATTCAGTTTAATCATGATACATAACCAGTATAATTATTTCAGACCACGCAAGAGTAATTATGGACAGCGTTACATCAGTCTCGTCACTGGATACTTAATACAATTATTCTTAAAGATGAGGAATTTTGTTCCAACTTCCCTACTGAACTTAAAGCATTTCTGGAAATCAACACTTCATTGGCCAGCAATTAGAGAGTGAATTGACGGATAAAGAAAAGCATATATTGCCTCTCCCTCACCACCACTGTGGCAAGAAATCACGGTAATCAGAACAGCTCTAAACTGTCTTCTTACCAGGGATGCAGACTAGAAAATTAAATATACTAGACAGAATATAGGAGATAAAGCAGGCAAATGTCTGACCGACTATGTTAAAGTGGACATATTTTGCTAAATAAACTTTTTAATCATTTTAATACTTATATTTGGGATTTGAAAAACGCAGACTCAGTCATGTTTTCGTGGTCCCCCTTAGTGTAAGTGTAGGAGATAAAACATGCAATGTTGAATTCCCTATTATGACGACACAATGCGCATTTCACCACAAATGTTGCCACCCCACCAGGCAGTTTACTTGGAGAGCTCCACCTTAGCTCCACCTTGTCCCTATAAAATGCCAGAGTGCAGTCGAAGGAGGAAGAGCGGTATTACGTCAACGCGGAGGAACAAGTGTGCTGTTGGTGGCTGCACAGTGGAGCACAGTGTTTTACACAAATTTACACAAAGATGGCCACAAGGTATATGAAAATAAACTGATAAATAACTGCTTTAAGAACTTTTATGAAAGCCTGTACTCTTCCGAGCAAGCTCCAGAGGGAGAGCAACTACGGGACGATTTCTTTGCTCAATTGGATTTGCCAAAGTTGTCAGAAGAGCATAAGACTGCTCTTAATAGTCCCACAACTAAAACTGAAGTGATCAAAGCTAATAATAAATTACAAAATGGAAAATCACCGGGACCTTCTGTTGTGAATTTTATAAACAGGTCCAAAATATTCTTGTAGATCCTCTTCTTGACCTGTTTAATCACTCCTTCACTACAGGAGAATTCCCACAGACACTGAAGGAGGCCAATATATCCTTAATTTTAAAGAAGGGGAAGTGTTCTGACTCTTGCGGATCCTACAGGCCCATAGCCCTCCTAAATGTGGATAGGAAGCTGCTTTCTAAAATCTTGACCAGACGGGTTTTGTAAGGGGTTGGAATTCAGCTACCAATTAGCTGAATTTAGACGTTAGACGTCAGTTGAATGCTATCCTAGCTTTTAAACAAAAGTCTATTAAAGGGGACATATTATACCCTATTTCCCACATTAAAATAGTTCCCTGGTGTCCTAATGAACATGTCAGGTCAAAATACCATAAGGATGAAGCACCATAGCAATTCAATAACCCTGCTAAACCCGCCCCTTTCAGAACGCTCGGTTTTCGTGCATGGTCCCTTTACATGCAAATGAGACACAGGCAAACACACACCCACTTCTTCCAGGGGGTTTCTGATTTGTCCTCTTTACAGCGCTCACTAGCTCAGCTTCTGTTCCCTCTGCTCCATAACTCTCCCCCTCCCTCCACTAGTTCTCTGACAATATCAACATGGTAGCGTGCGCAGAAAACAGCGAGAGTGCCGTCACAGGAAGAGACGTCCTACATAAGGATCGAGCCGAACAGTGCCGAACTGTAAATCAGTTAAAAACACTTAGGGACAGCACCGCTGATCGCCACCGGCGCGCGGTGAGCTGCATAAACTGCCGCTGTATGTGACTGTATCAGACTGAGTCTGTGCTCCGGTCATGGAGGACGTACTGAACAAATATTTTTAATTAGGACGTGTCAGAATGGTCAGTTATGAGCGCTATGTGACCTTTTCTTAACAGTGTGTGTGTTTGTACGTCGGTGAAATACGCACCACTTCACATCAGACTGCGGCCAGCGGTCACTGTATTTAGTCAGCGACCGCTGGCCGCAGTCTGATGTGAAGTGGTGCGAACAAACAAACACACGTTTGCTGACTTTATCCAGCACATTAGCTTCATATATAAAATCCTCTGAGGATGGAAGTTTGTGTAAAACACTGTGCTCCACTGTGCAGCCACCAACAGCACACTTGTCCCTCCGTGTTGACATAATACCGCTCTTCCTCCCTCGCCTGCACTCTCGCAGGGACAAGGTGGAGCTAAGGTGGAGCTAAGGTGGAGCTCTCGAAGTAAACTTACTGGTGGGGTGGTAACATTCGCGGTGAAATGCGCATGCTGCCGTCATAAGCGCAGGGAATTCAACATCGAGTGTTTTATCGCCTATACTTACACTAAGGGGGACCACGAAAACATGACTGAGTATTCTTTTTCCACACTTTGGTGAATGGTAGGGCCTCCGGAGTCCCAAATATGAGAATTGAAATGGCAAAAAAAAAACACATTTAAGAAGTTGAGAAATGACAGAAAGTAAAAAAATATTCACATTTAGAAGCTGACAAATAACAGAAGGTAAAATATATTCATATGTAAGAAGCTGAAAAATGACAGAAAGAAGAAAATGTTCACATTTAGAAGCTCAGAAATGACAGAAAGTAAAATATATTCACATATAGAAGCTCAGAAAGGAAAGAAATAGAAAATATTAACATGTAGAAGCTGAAAAAAGTTACAAAGTAGAACATTTAAGAAGCTGAAATAAAACAGAAAGTAGAAAGTATTCACATTTAGAAGCTGAAATATGACAGAAAGTATTCACATTTAGAAGCTGGAAAAAGACTAAATTAGAAAATATTCACATTTAAAAAGCTGAAATATGACAGAAAGTAGAAAGTATTCACATTTAGAAGCTGAAACATGACAGAAAGTAGAAAACATTCACATTTAGAAGCTGAAATATGAAATAAATTAGAAAGTATTCATGTTTAGAAGTTGAGAAATGACAGAAAGTAGAAAATATTCAAATTTAAAAGATGAAATATGTCACAAAGTAGAAAATGTTCACATTTCGAAGCTGAAATATGACAGAGAGTAGAAAATATTCACATTTAGAAGCTGGAAAATGACATAAATTAGACAGAATTAACGTTTAGAAGTTGAGAAATGACAGAAGGTAGGCAAATGACACAATTAAAAGATATTCACATTTAAGAAGCTGAAATATGAAAGAAAGTATAAAATATTCACATTTAGAAGCTGAAATATGACATAAAGTAAAAAATATTCACATTTAGAAGCTGAAATATGACAGAAAGTAGAAAATATTCTAATTTAGAAGCTGAAATATGACAGGAAGTAGAAAGTATTCACATTTAGAAGCTGACAAATGACAGAACATAGACAGAATTCACATTTAGTAGCTGAAATATGACAGAAAGTATTCAGATTTAGAAGCTGACAAATGACAGAACGTAGACAGTATTCACATTTAGTAGCTGAAATATGACAGAAAGTATTCAGATTTAGAAGCTGACAAATGACAGAAAGTAGTAAGTATTCACATTTAGAAGGTGAGAAATGACAGAAATTAGAAAATATTCACATTTAGAAGCTGAAAAATAACAGAAAGTAGAAATATTCACATTTAAAAGCTGACATAGAAAATAGAAGCTGAAACATGACAGAAGGAGAAAATATTCACATTAAGAAAGTATTCACATTTAGAAGCTGACAAATGACAAAATTAGAAAATATTCACATTAAAGCAGCTGAAATATGACAGAAAGTATTCACATTGAGAAGCTGACAAATGACACGAAGTAGAAAGTATTCACATTTAGAAGCTGAAATATGATAGAAAGTAGAAAGTATTCACATTTAGAAGCTGAAATATGACAGAAAGTAGAAAGTATTCACATTTAGAAGCTGGCAAATGACAAAATTAAAAGATATTCACATTTAAGAAGCTGAAATATGAAAGAAAGTATAAAATATTCACATTTAGAAGCTGAAATATGACAGAAAGTAAAAAATATTCACATTTAGAAGCTGAAATATGACAGAAAGTATTCACATTTAGAAGCTGACAAATGACAGAAAGTAGTAAGTATTCACATTTAGAAGGAGAGAAATGACAGAAATTAGAAAATATTCACATTGAGAAGCTGAAAAATGACAGAAAGTATTCACATTTAGAAGCTGACAAATGACAGAAAGTAGTAAGTATTCACATTTAGAAGGTGAGAAATGACAGAAATTAGAAAATATTCACATTTAGAAGCTGAAAAATGACAGAAAGTAGAAAATATTCACATTTAGAAGCTGAGAAATGACAGAAGGTAGAAAGTATTCAAATTTAGAAGCTGATGAATGACAGAAAGTAGAAAATATTCACATTTAGAAGCTGAAACATGACAGAAGGGAGAAAGTATTCACATTAAGAAGCTGAAATATGAAAGGAAGTAGAAAGTATTCACATTTGGAAGCTGACAAATGACAGAAATTAGAAAGTATTCACATTTAGAAGCTGATATATGACAGAAAGTAGAACATATTAAAATTTAGAAGCTGAAATATGACAGAAAGTAGAAAATGTTCACATTTAGAAGCTGAAACATGACAGAAAGTAGAAAATATTCACATTTAGAAGCTGGCAAATGACAAAATTAAAAGATATTCACATTTAAGAAGCTGAAATATGAAAGAAAGTATAAAATATTCACATTTAGAAGTTGAAATATGACAGAAAGAAAAAAATATTCACATTTAGAAGCTGAAATATGACAGAAAGTATTCACGTTTAGAAGCTGACAAATGACAGAAAGTAGTAAGTATTCACATTTAGAAAGAGAGAAATGACAGAAATTAGAAAATATTCACATTTAGAAGCTGAAAAATGACAGAAAGTAGAAAATATTCACATTTAGAAGCTGAGAAATGACAGAAAGTAGAAAATATTTACATTTAGAAGCTGAAACATGACAGAAGGGAGAACGTATTGACATTAAGAAGCTGAAATATGACAGGAAGTAGAAAGTATTCACATTTGGAAGCTGACAAATGACATAAATTAGAAAGTATTCACATTTAGAAGCTGATATATGACAGAAAGTAGAAAATATTAAAATTTAGAAGCTGAAATATGACAGAAAGTAGAAAATATTCACATTTAGAAGCTGAAAAATGACAGAAAGTAGTAAGTATTCACATTTAGAAGCTGAAATATGAAAGAAAGTAGAAAGTATTCACATTTAGAAGCTGAAATATGACAGAAAGTAGAAAGTATTCACATTTAGAAGCTGAAATATGACAGAAAGTAGAAAATATTCACATTTAGAAGCTGAAATATGACAGAATGTAAAAAGTATGCAAATTTAGAAGCTGATAAATGACAGAAAGTAGAAACTGTTCCCATTTAGAAGCTGAAACATGACAGAAAGTAGAAAATATTCACATGTAGAAGCTGAGAAATGACAGAAGGTAGAAAGTATTCAAATTTAGAAGCTGATGAATGACAGAAAGTAGAAAATATTCACATTTAGAAGCTGAAACATGACAGAAGGGAGAAAGTATTCACATTAAGAAGCTGAAATATGACAGGAAGTAGAAAATATTCACATTTGGAAGCTGACAAATGACAGAAATTAGAAAGTATTCACATTTAGAAGCTGATATATGACAGAAAGTAGAACATATTAAAATTTAGAAGCTGAAATATGACAGAAAGTAGAAAATGTTCACATTTAGAAGCTGAAACATGACAGAAAGTAGAAAATGTTCACATTTAGAAGCTGAAACATGACAGAAATTAAAAAATATTCACATTTAGAAGCTGAAAAATGACAGAAAGTATTCACATTTAGAAGCTGACAAATGACAGAAAGTAGTAAGTATTCACATTTAGAAGGTGAGAAATGACAGAAATGAGAAAATATTCAAATTTAGAAGCTGAAAAATGACAGAAAGTAGAAAATATTCACATTTAGAAGCTGAGAAATGACAGAAGGTAGAAAGTATTCAAATTTAGAAGCTGATAAATGACAGAAAGTAGAAAATATTCACATTTAGAAGCTGAAACATGAAAGAAATTAAAAAATATTCACATTTAGAAGCTGAAAAATGACGAAAGTATTCACATTTAGAAGCGACAAACAATAAGTAGTAAATTCACATTTAGAAGGTGAAATGACAGAAATTAGAAATATTCACATTTAGAGCTGAAAAATGACAGAAATTGAAAATGTTCACATTTAAACTGGCTGCTGTTTCAAAATCAAAAATATTGTTAGAAACTAACATATGACAGAAGTAGAAAATATTCATTTAACGATGCTGAAATATAATGAAGTAGAAAATATTCACATTTAAAACTGAAATATGACAGAATGTAAAAATGTTCACATTTAAGAGAAGCTGAAATATATGAATGTAAAATATTCACATTGAAACTGAAAATATGACAGAATGTAAAAATATTCACATTTAGAAGCTGAAACATGACAGAAGTTAGAAAGTATTCAAATTTAGAAGCTGATAAATGACAGAAACAAGAAAATATTTACAAATAGAAGCTGAAACATGACAGAAGGGAGAAAGTATTGACATTAAGAAGCTGAAATATGACAGGAAGTAGAAAGTATTCACATTTGGAAGCTGACAAATGACATGAATTAGAAAGTATTCACATTTAGAAGCTGAAATATGACAGAAAGTAGAAAATGTTCACATTTAGAAGCTGAAACATGACAGAAAGTAGAAAATATTCACATTTAGAAGCTGAAACAAGACAGAAATTAAAAAAATATTCACATTTAGAAGCTGAAAAATGACAAAATTAAAAGATATTCACATTTAAGAAGCTGAAATATGAAAGAAAGTATAAAATATTCACATTTGGAAGCTGAAATATGACAGAAAGTAGAAAATATTTACATTTAGAAGCTGAAATATGACAGGAAGTAGAAAGTATTCACATTTAGAAGCTGACAAATAACAAAATTAAAAAATATTCACATTAAAGCAGCTAAAATATGACAGAAAGTATTCACATTGAGAAGCTGACAAATGACACAAAGTAGAAAGTATTCACATTTAGAAGGTGAGATATGACAGAAATGAGAAAATATTCACATTTAGAAGCTGAAAAATGACAGAAAGTAGAAAATATTCACATTTAGAAGCTGAGAAATGACAGAAGGTAGAAAGTATTCAAATTTAGAAGCTGATAAATGACAGAAAGTAGAAAATATTTACATTTAGAAGCTGAAACATGACAGAAGGGAGAACGTATTGACATTAAGAAGCTGAAATATGACAGGAAGTAGAAAGTATTCACATTTGGAAGCTGACAAATGACATAAATTAGAAAGGATTCACATTTAGAAGCTGATATATGACAGAAAGTAGAAACTGTTCACATTTAGAAGCTGAAACATGACAGAAAGTAGAAAATGTTCACATTTAGAAGCTGAAACATGACAAAAATTAAAAAATATTCACATTTAGAAGCTGAAATATGACAGAAAGTAGAAAATATTCACATTTAGATGCTGAAATATGACAGAAAGTAGAAAATATTCACATTTAGAAGCTGAAATATGACAGAATGTAAAAATGTTCACATTTAGAAGCTGAAATATGACAGAATGTAAAAATATTCACATTTAGAAGCTGAAATATGACAGAATGTAAAAATATTCACATTTAGAAGATGAAACATGACAGAAGTTAGAAAGTATTCAAATTTAGAAGCTGATAAATGACAGAAACAAGAAAATATTTACATTTAGAAGCTGAAACATGACAGAAGGGAGAAAGTATTGACATTAAGAAGCTGAAATATGACAGGAAGTAGAAAGTATTCACATTTGGAAGCTGACAAATGACATAAATTAGAAAGTATTCACATTTAGAAGCTGATATATGACAGAAAGTAGAAAATGTTCACATTTAGAAGCTGAAACATGACAGAAAGTAGAAAATGTTCACATTTAGAAGCTGAAACATGACAAAAATTAAAAAATATTCACATTTAGAAGCTGAAATATGACAGAAAGTAGAAAATATTCACATTTAGAAGCTGACAAATGACAGAACGTAGGAAATGTTCACATTTAGAAGCTGAAAAATGACAGAAAGTAAAAAATATTCACATTAGAAACTGAAAATGACAAGTAAGTATTCACATTAAAGCTGATATGACCAGGAAGTAGAAAGTGATATTCATTAAGAGCTGAAATATGACGGAGGTGAAAGTATTCACATTTGGAATGACAAATGACATAAATTAAAGATATTCACATTTAAATGGAAATATGACAGTAGAAAATATTAAAATTTAGAAGCTGAAATATGACAGAAAGTAGAAAATATTCACATTTAGAAGCTGAAAAATGACAGAAAGTAGAAAATATTCACATTTAGAAGCTGAAAAATGACAGAAAGTAGTAAGTATTCACATTTAGAAGCTGAAATATGAAAGAAAGTAGAAAGTATTCACATTTAGAAGCTGAAATATGACAGAAAGTAGAAAGTATTCACATTTAGAAGCTGGCAAATGACAAAATTAAAAGATATTCACATTTAAGAAGCTGAAATATGAAAGAAAGTATAAAATATTCACATTTAGAAGTTGAAATATGACAGAAAGAAAAAAATATTCACATTTAGAAGCTGAAATATGACAGAAAGTATTCACGTTTAGAAGCTGACAAATGACTGAAAGTA
>NW_025321316.1:2500-143374 GCF_019176455.1 Solea senegalensis
GTCTAATATCTTTAATGTCTTTAAGGACTTTAATGTCATTAATGTCTTTAATGTCTTTAATGACTTTAATGTCTTTAATGTCTTTATGTCTATTTTCCAGGTGCAGAGATATGAAGGAGCCTCTACCATCTACGGTCCTCACACGCTCAGCGCTTACCTGCACAAGTACAGAGCTCTGGCTAGAGCCATTGCACAGGTGAGAAGACACGCCTCCAACCCCGCCCACAACAACAGAAAAAACACCTTCTACTGTCACAGGATGCAATCAGAGGGTCATATGACATGAACAGTGGTAAAAAAGTCGTACACATGTTACTGTTTCATCTGTGAAAATGTTGCTGTTTACATTTGCGATCTATCGTGTAGTATGTTGTTATTGAGCATGTGATATATTTACATCTGAGAGTTTTCCCGACCTCTTCAGTTCAGAGGTCACTCCCAGTTCCGTTTTCGATGTAAATGAAACGTGAGTCAAATCCTCTAATAGAGGCGTGGCTTGTTCATGTAAGATCATAGTGAGTCAGTGGGTCACATGACCTAGAGAGTGTCCTATCAGAACATAGTTTGGACAAACAAATCTTTCTTTCTTTTTTTTAAATTCAGGACCAAGTTTCCGATCTTCCCGTTGGACCTCAGCCTCCATTTTTCGAGAAGTCGCTCTTTAATCTGCTGCCGAAGGCGGCCGTGGATAAGAAACCAGTGAACAGCAGCTTTGGAGACGTCCTGCAGCAGGTGTACCCCGTCTACAGACAGGTGGGACACTGCAGTGGTGTCCCTCAAGGCTCAGTCCTTGGCCCACTTTGTTTCCAGTGTCAGGTTCATTTTTGTCCACTCTGCTGTTTGTACGTAAACAAACGTAAACTCTAACGTTTTTCAGGGAGACGTCGTCTCGGTCACGTTTGTCGCAGGAAACCCAAGACACTCCGGGGACATCGTAAGACATTTCTTATTTCCCTGTTTTTTGTTTTTACTTCCTCTCTAACCTTCTCCATCTTTTGCAGAGAGATAAAACCTTTGTTGCCGTGGAGATCTATGACAACAGAACAGGAACCTGGGAGGTTGTGCACACTGATGCATCATGGGAGACCAGGTATTATCATAGTGAACTTCAAAAGACTTGTGTGTCCTCTGTCAGCACGACTGTCTTTCACATGTGGACACGGCTCGTTTAGCGACATATATAAAGATTGTCCTTCTTGTCACAACCGGCACTAGAAGTACACTGACAGCGTCTTTTTCCGCAGGTTTCATTGGCTGAAGGGTTCAAGAGGGCAAAGCAACGCCACAGTGGAGTGGTACATTCCCATGGCGGCGCCCAGCGCCTCCTACAGGATCAAACACTTTGGACATTATAAACAGATGAAAGGGCTGCGTCCCGTCATCACGCCGTACGAAGGCTCGTCCGGCGTCTTCACAGTCAAAGCTAGTTTTTACTATCAGTGACATCATCAGTGACGTCTTCAGACTTCACACATCTGTAAAATCGTTAAAAAAGAATTAAACATTAAATTTACAACATAAATGTTAACCGATGCAAAATAAACCTCAAATGTTTGAATGTTAAATCATGAATAAACTGAGTCATTATCAAAAATATTTTTATTGTCACTTTGTGTAGAAATGTATCGAGCAAACAGATACAGAGCAGGTTCAGGTTCAGGTTCAGGACACTGACGTGCAGCGAGAAGCACGGACATGTTTAACATCTCATTTCATCTGTATATATAGAAATAAATACTTTCATTTCATCGTGGAAGAAAAATCAGTTTTAGCGATTTAATCTTTATCTTACTGACACTTTGACGCTCTGAGCCCTTTTTAGTCCGAAAGCCTCAGTAGAGACTCAGTAAATCCAGATAAATAAAAAGTGCCTGTTTTGTTTACCAGGTAAACAAACACGATGAAGATGCTGGTAAAGGTGTGATGTCATTATTTACACAGGCATTGTCTGTCTGTCCATCATGTGTTACATGGTTTTGGCCACTTCCTGTTTGCTGAGCAGAACTTCCAGCAGCCGCAGTTTGGCTTTCAGCTGTTTGTATTCCTGATATTCTTCTTTCATCGGAGTTCGATCTTCTTTCTGACAGATTCTGAAAAACACGACGAGTTTCACTTTCAGGTTTTTAACTGCGACGTTCAGACTGTGTTTGTGTCTCACCTGCCGGTCTGACGATAAAACTCCTCCTCAAACTCTCGCAGGACTTTACGTCTCGTCTTTTTCTCTGCTCTCGTCTGACGTAAGCTCAGCAGCAGCTGAGACCTGGTTCAGGTTCAGGTACAAGAGAATTAACCATGGAGAGCAGATCAATAACATATCATCAAAATATAAACATCGCAGAACAGTGAGGAGTCACAGACGATCTAAAAACATCGCAGAACAGTGAGGAGTCACAGACGCTCTAAAAACATCGCAGAACAGTGAGGAGTCACAGATGATCTAAAAACATCGCTGGACAGCGAGGAGTCACAGACGATCTAAAAACATCGCGATCTAAAACATCGCTGGACGTCACAGATCTAAAAACATCGCAGAACAGCGAGGAGTCACAGACGATCTAAAAACATCGCAGAACAGCGAGGAGTCACAGACAATCTAAAAACATCCTACGATCTTACGAAAGTGTTTGCGACAAACCTGGAGGCTTCATGAAGGTTCGCGGTGGTGACGGCAGGTTGCTGACGGACACCTTTGACCTCGTCCATCGGGGACACGAACGCCGGGTCACTGTCCCGGTCACTGTCATACTCGCCGACTGCTGTGGGCGGAGCAAGTACAGGACGTTTGTCCACTGTCACTGAGGTCACAGAGTCTTCGTCGGATCCATCCTCTTCCTCCTGACGGACACAAACACCTTCAGTGCTAACGTTAGCATGTGAGTGGCGGTGTGGTGGGCGTGTCTTAGCATGTGAGCGTGGCGTGGTGGGCATGTCTTAGCATGTGAGCGGCGCCGTGTAGGGTGTGTCTTAGCATGTGAGCGGCAGTGTGGTGGGAGTGTCTTAGCATGAGAGCGGCAGCGTGTAGGGCGTGTCTTAGCATGTGAGCGGCGGTGTGGTGGGAGTGTCTGACTTACGATGGTGGTGATGGAGGTGGGGCTGGCGCAGAGGAGACGTTTGATCAGCTGGTATCTGTCGTACAGGGGCTTCACCAGGTTCTTCTCCTGTTTGGTTCCCTGAGACACAAACACAGCGTCGTCATGGCAACATGGTCGTCAAGGACGACAGAGAAAGTGACGGGTGGATCAGCGGATGGCCGACTGACCGCTCGTCCATGAAGACTCTCACAGTAGAGGAGACATTTCTGCAGTGTGATCTTCTCCATGACCATCTGAGCCTGAGACATGTCCTGCACAACAACCATCACATCAGTGTCGCCATGGTAACGCTGACTCACAGTCTTGTATATATATATATATTATCTAAATATATCTATCAGAGGAGGCGGAGCTTCTGTCACCTTTACGTTGTCAGGGAGACCGAGGTCTTGTCTTTTCTCCCTCAGTCGTCTGAACAGAGAATCCACCGTCTCCTCCATCGTCGGCCTGTGCTCTGACGCCCCCTGCTGCCCGGAGACGTACCTGCAATTACACACACACACACAGTCACACATACTGTGTGCGTGTGTGTGTCTGTGCGTGTCTGTGTGTGTGTGTTACCTGTGCATGTTGGTACTTTCTCCTCCGTCCTTTGACTCAAACACTGACTGTCTGAGTCTGAGCTCTGCACACACACACACACACACACACACACACACACACAGTAATCATGTGATCATGATGCGTTCACATGCTGCAGTAAAGTGTAAATATGTTTATTTTTACCTTTGAGTTGTTTCCGAGCTTTGGCCAAGTCACTCATTACACGCACCATCTCTGTGTTTGAGTATTTGTCGTTGTGAGACGGCTGAGACACACACACACACAGACAGACACGCACACACACAGATATCAACACAAATGTAAATGAACACAAAGACAAAGTCTCAGGTTTTTTTTACCTTATATTTCATCTGAAGTTCAAACTGATCCTCAAACCTGTGAACTTTCTTCTTCAGAGTCTGAATGTGACGCCTGAGAGACCAGGGACACTCATCCTCTATGTCCTCTGTCCTGTCCCCACGGCACCTGGACACATGAAGACAGACATAAAGACATGAAGACATGAAGACAGACATGAAGACAGACATGAAGACAGACATGAAGACAGACAGCTTACAGGATGTACTGCTGGCTGCAGGGTGGTGATGGTGCAGTGTCGGGGTCAGAGTTGAACCTCAGGCTGTGGCTCAGGCTGGAGCAGCGAGGGGACGGGAGTGGACTGGCACCACCTGCAAGTAACTGAAGCAGAGCTCCTGCCCCTGCTCCTTCTCCTCCACTGACTCCTCCCCCTTCGCCTCCAGGGCTGCTCCTCTGAGGGGAGTAGGGCGATTGATGAGGACTGGGTGGCAGCGCGGCATCAGAGGTCAGGGGCTGCTGGTGTCTGGAGGACTGAGGAGGTCTGGTCAGGATTGTCCTGAGCTCTGTGAAGACATAAGACTCTGATGTTAAACAGCTATAGGTTTAGCACTAGTGTCTGATACCAGGACCATGTACAGGTCCTTTAGAATCTCCTCAGTGACCATTAGACCACATGAACAACCTAAAGGCTTAGGAGGAACACCTAATGGCCCCAACTAAACCAACTAAAGGATGGCTAGAACCAACTAAAGGACAGCTAGAACCAACTAAAGGACCGCTAGAACCAACTAAATGGCGGCTAGAACCAACTACAGGACCGCTAGAACCAACTAAAGGACCACTAGAACCACATTAAGGACCTAGAGAACCACGACAAACACTTCAGGTCCTCAAGAACCACTTGAACCAACTAAAGGATACAAGAAAGTTTGAGAACCTGGAGAACCTCCTCTTCAAAATACTAGGAAGGCAACAGCACACAAACTACTACGAACTACTGAGTTGGTGTGTATGGTACTGTGTGCTTTCTCACATAAAGCTATTAACTGAATTTACGTCTCGAGTATCCTTTCTTCACAACCTGGCCGCCATGTGACATAGATAAAGACGCGATCATGTGACACAGATAAAATAACTAACACTGTAACTCTGTAACACTGTAACTATGTAACACTGTAACTCTGTGACTCTGTAACTATGTAACTATGTAACTATGTAACTATGTAACTCTGTGACAGTGTAACACTGTGGCTCTGTAACACTGTAACTATGTAACACTGTAGCACTTTAACTCTGTAACACTGTAGCACTGTAACTCTGTAACACTGTGACTCTGTAACACTGTAGCACTGTAGCACTGTAACTGTAACACTGTGACTCTGTAACTCTGTGACACTGTGACTCTGTAACACTGTAACACTGTGGCTCTGTAACACTTTGACTCTGTAACACTGTGACTCTGTAACACTGTAACTCTGTAACCTTGTGACTCTGTAACACTGTGACTCTCTGACACTGTGACTCTGTAACCTTGTGAGTCTGTAACACTGTGACTCTGTGTTGTGACTCTGTAACCTTGTGACTCTGTAACACTGTGTGACTCTGTAACACTGTGACTCTGTAACCTTGGGACTCTGTAACACTGTGACTCTGTAACCTTGTAACTATGTAACTCTGCAACACTGTAACTGTGACTCTGTAACACTGTGACTCTGTAACCTTGTGACTCTGTAACCCTGTGACTCTGAAACACGGTAACTCTGTAACACTGTAACTCTGTAACACTGTAACAGTGTAACTCTGTGACTCTGTAACTATGTAACTCTGTAACTCTGTAACACTGCAACTCTGTAACACTGTGACTCTGTACTGTGACTCTGTAACACTGTGACTCTGTAACACTGTAGCTCTGTAACACTGTGACTCTGCAACACTGTACCTCTGTAACACTGTAACTCTGTAACACTGTGGCTATGTAACACTGTGACTCTGTAACTCTGTAACACTGTAACTCTGTAACTCTGTGACTCTGTGACTCTGTAATTCTGTAACTATGTGACTCTGTAACACTGTAACTCTGTGACTCTGTGACTCTGTAACACTGTAACTATGTGACTCTGTAACACTGTAACACTGTGACTCTATAACTCTGTAACTCTGTAACATTACCAGTCGATGACAAACATTGGAACCACGTGTACGATCAACAGTAAAAGTAACACACTTTGTGAGGTCGCTCTGACTTCTGACAACAACGGGAACACACTTTAATAAACCCTGACGTCACAAGACAGACAGACAGACAGACAGGAAGTCATCATCTGGAAACATCTGAAGTTCAGGAATCTGCACTGGGTCCAGTCTATAACCTGGTCCAGGATCAGGTCTAACCTTGGTCCAGGACCAGACAGACAGACAGACAGAGACATTGTGTACCTTCCTCAGTGGGAACACTGTGACACAGGACGCGTGTTTTCCCCTCCTTCTCTCCGAGCTCCGTGCGTCCACAGGGACTCTTCTGCTCTTTGCTGCCCAGGGCAGGGAGGCTCTCCTCTGGGGACGTAGTCAGCGAGGACCCCCCCTCCACCTCCAGTGCCTGGAGCTTCAGCACAGAACTCTGCAGGCAGAAGCAGAACATCCCAGACACACACACCGATCCAGAGATGAACCTGGTCCCAGCAGCAGCAGCAGCAGCAGCAGGTCTTAGCCAGATCCCAGAATCCAGCTCAGATCAGCAGAGGTTTGTAGTTCAGGGAATAGACAGGTCCCACAGTCACAGTGTCCCCCTCCTGCTCCAGGGATTAGTCCACTCCAGCTCACGTGTGGATGAAGAGCTTAGAAACAGAAAAATGACTTTTCTCTGCTCCAGGGATTAACCAGCACCTGTGTGTGTGTGTGTGGAGACAGATGATGTTCATCCAGGAATTAGACAACACCGCTGTGACTGAGGTGCGTCCTCTCATCCTGCATGTCCACTGATGATTATGATGATGGTACTCTCCCTCTCCCTCTCTCTGTGTCTCTCTCCCTCTCTCTGTCTCTCTCCCTCTCTCTGTGTCTCTCTCTCTCCCTCTCTCTGTCTCTCTCCCTGGATTAGTCATCCTCAGGCGTGATGAGAGGAGGGAGGATGGAGGGATGAGGAGGAGGAGGAGGATGAAGGGGAACCATGAGGAGTCAGTGACGCCTCCTCCCTCGTTGTGTGATCGTGAGGTTTTTCCCGCAGCGGTGAGGGAGGGGCGTGTTGATGACGTCACGGTGTGTCGTAAACCCATTCATAAAAGCGGGATAAAGATGATGATGAGGAGGAGAAAGGTCGTGCTTCTGCTCACACCCACAGTTTAACTCCCCAAATTCCGGTTTCATGTACGTATAAAACCCACACACAGTTACGTTTATATATGCGTTTATACAGACTGATGTATATACTGTATAAAAGTATTTATACATACATGAGTGTGAGTACTTTAAAATAAAGAACACATATGTACTGTATGGATGTACACACACACAATAAAAACCCGTGTAGCACGTGACAGGAAACACACAGAGAGTGAGTCATCTGTTCAACGATCTAAGATCTTTGTGTCTAATGTTCAGTCCTCCCGCCACACGGGGCGCTAATCAGCGCCTCTATAAAAGCTCGCGTCGCTTTGATGACAGTAGAAGTGCCCTCGCTGTAGAGTTTTCACACTGTCATTAATGGATGAGAACATTAGTCTTACTCTCGTTTGTATCTTTACGTGATAACGTTTGTGTGAAACTGCACAGTTTTAGTGAGAACAGAGGAAAAGCAGCAGAAAAGTGACGACGCTGTCCGTAAATCACAAGTGAAGTTTGATTTACACTCCCGGGCTGACGGGGAGGGGCGGTGCTTCAGGTGAGTGTGTTTCATTATTTTACGTGTTTTTTTTATTGTCTTTATGTGTGTACGGCTGTTTGTCTGTGTGTTTGGGAGCTAATGCTAACGCTAGCAAGCCGAACGTTCGAGTTTCCGCGGGGCCACGCCCATTACGTTTCCCATTGGTCTGTGTTGACGTCATCTCCCCGAGTTCAGCGCGGACTGGTCGGAGGATGACGGTCCCTTTTAAATGGACAGGTGTAGGCAGACAGACAGACAGACAGACGACTTTATTGATCCCTTTGGGAGGAAATTAACATGGCGAAAATTAACAGGCGTGTGTGTGTGTGTCCTGTCCTGTCATAAACACTGACCTTGTCAGGACCAGTCGTCCTCATGGAGACCAAAACCTGGTTCTAATGAGGCAGAAGCTAATTTCTAAGGAACTGTTTAAGATGTGAGTTGTTAGATTGGTGTTGGTCATTAACTGGTTATGGTTAAGGTTAGTGATCACATTAGGTGGTTATGGTTAAGATTAGTGATCACATTAGGTAGTTATGGTTAAGATTAGTGATCACATTAACTGGTTAAGGTAAGTGATCAAGTTAACTTGTTAGGGTTAAGGTTAGTGATCACATTAACTGGTTAGGGTTAAGGTTAGTGATCACATTAACTGGTTAGGGTTAAGGCTAGTGATCAGACTTTTTCAGCTTCTTAAATGTGAATCTCTTGTGCTTTGTTTTAAAGTGAAGGATTTGAGTTTGTGTAGAACGTCACGTAAAAATCAAATGAAAGGAAAATAGGTGTGAGCTATGTATTGATTTTGGGTTTAGTCATGATTATTGATCAGAAGTGAATGTTTTTGTTTTAAATATTAATTTAAATGAACAGAACAGATTTAAAATGTACGACTTTTATTTTGAAGTTTTTGCTCATTTGAAATATTAGTAGAGAGTGTGAGAACAAAGCTGTATGTGTTTGTGTGAGATTAGAGAGAGTGTGTGTGTGTGTGTGTGTAAGTGTGTAAGTGGGCGGAGTCTAAGCGGCTCAATGACCCACAGCAGGAAGTTGAAGTTAAGCAGGTTTAAGGTGAACTGGAACCAACGCTGCTGCTACACTGTGTGTGTGTGTGTGTGTGTGTTTGGTAATGTGTGATGAGTGACGAGGACGTGGAGCTGCAGAGCTGGGGCTGGACTGATCTGTGTGTATCCTCACTTTACACTCCTGCTTTGTGTGTGTGTGTGTGTGTGTGTGTGTGCGCGTTACTGTGTGTGTCTCTGTGTGTCTTCAAAGCTAATAATTAAAGGGAGAGTCTGATTTTTCAGGTGCTGACTGTTTTTTTCGTCTCAGGACACAGAGACACAACTCTGGACAAAAGGATCCAGACGTGTCTTTTGTCCTGAGATGGAAAAAAAACAGTCAGCACCTGAAAAGTCTGTCTGTCTGTCTGTCTGTCTGTGTGTGTGTGTGTGTGTGTGTGTCTCCCTCAGCTCCAGTTACTACTCGTCTCTGTTGGACTCAGAGACGGAGCAGCAGCTCGTCTCCGTCCCTCAGACCAGGATCATGTCCAGAGTCAGTCTACGGCTCGATGACGGCCTGTTGGACCGCAGTCTGCCGCACAGCAGCGCCTCCTTCAGTGTGGGAGGAGCCAGCTGGAAGACCAGTAGGTCAGTGAAGATTGCTCCTCCCACTTTTGCGGAGAGACTGGCCGTTTCTCAATATCCATACTTGTGCGTACTTGTGCGTACTTGCGTACTCCCATACTTGTGAAAACGTCATCAGCCTCAGTCCAAGTGCTGTTCCAATTCTCAAGTAAGCGAACAGCGAGGACGGTTCTCAAACCCAGAAGTGTTCTCGCTCCGCCCATGTTTACCAAGTATGCATCGGAGGTGACTTAAGCGTACTTGGGATGTCCATGTATCCCAGAATACATTTCGGCGGAGCATAGCAGCAGATAATAGAAATAGAATTATAAATCTGAAATAAATATTTTTCTGTGTCCCGGAACAAAGTTTTAACATCATTTGAGGCGAGAAATGAGTCTTTTAGAATTCAAACATGTGGTTTGTGTATTAAGATATGACGTATTTATAGTTTGGCAGCGACGTTTGTCGGAGGTGATCAGCTCCGCCTCTGCGGGCGCTCGGCGCTCACTGTGCCCGGCACAGAGCAGCGTTACCTCGGCCTGTCCTGATGAAATGATCCGCTGGCTCAGACGTCGCTGTCATTACATGCTCGGTGTGATCCATAGATTTGTTGTTGACGTGTTATTTTGATTTTAATGGAAACGTTTTGAAAGTTTGTATATTATTAATTTTTTTTAAGTTTCAACTTTCAAAGTTAGGGTTATATTAAAGTGGCACGGTCATTGTATCTGTACTTAAATATAATATGTAAATTTTAGCTATGTAGAGTAGTATATATTTGTACACGTCATATATATATATATATATATATATATATATATATATATACATACACTACACTACACTATTCAATGCTGTACTATTTTCCACATTGTATTATTTGTATTGTATATTTTAATAGAAATAAATTAATAAATGAAGTTAAATATTTAAAATGTAAAAATAATAACAACATATATATGCATTTATTAAAAGTATTTCATATGTTCATTGATCAACACCGTAGGTGGCGCTAATGAGGCTGCAGCACTTGGCGCCAGCCACCATTCAAACAGCAGAACAATACATACATACTTGCATACTTGAGTATTGAGAAACAACCACATACTTGTGTACTCCCGTACTTGGCAAGTATATACTCCCAGCTTACTTCTCAAGTATATACTTGAGAAGTAAGCAAGTACATACTTGCTAACTTGAGTATTGAGAAACGGCCACTGTTTTGGTCACCTCCTCCTCCTCCTCCTCCTCCTGCAGGTCTCTGAAGTCTCGTCGTTCGCACCATCTGTCCGTCTCCTGCTCAGAGTCGCTCCTCGTCCCGTCTCCTCTTCCTCCTCGTCAGCGTTCTTCTCATGTTCTCCACAACACCGGCGTTCCCAGCGTGGCGTCGGACGCGTCGCTGCTGTCGTCGCTGCTCGATGAGTCGTCGGTTCAGGACGTGACGCTGGTCGACGCCATGTGGGGTAAAAACTGTGACTCAGCATTTATCGTCAGCGAGACTTCAGACTCACGCTGGTCTTCATCCACAGGTTTAGACCACGACCTCCACCCTAAAGGTCAGTGACCTTCGTTACCATGGAGACATAATAACACTCACACACTGAGGGCTCTATTTGTTACTGAATTTCATTATTCATGACTATTGATCCTGACACTGATTATTGATCACCACTGATTATTGATCATCCGTTATTGATTACTGATCGTCACAGATTATTGATCACTGATTATTGCCCTGACATTGATTACTGATCCATCCGACGTTGACTATTGATCATCCGTCGTTGACTATTGATCCATCCGTCGTTGATTATTTGTCCATCCGTTGATTATTGTTTTTTCTCTGTCACAGAAAGCACCATCTTGGCAAACAGCACTCTGATTGGTTCAGACATGCATGCCGTCCCAAACCCAATACAGACACTGAACAGGGTTTACTGCACAGACTGTGAGCTGGAGCCCGTCCCCAAACACGCCCCCGCTTCCTCCGCCTCCAAACACGCCTCTGCCGCACTGACCGGGACAGGAAGCTGCGATCGTGGCGAGTCGGAAGTGCCGGTCATCTACCATCGAGAACAGAGCCGCAGGCCAAAGATAGGTGAAACGTTTGTTATTAATGTCGACTTTCTGTCTGTGCCTGTAAAATAATCAATGAACCGATTACTAAATAATTTTTAGTATCCTTATTTTTTGATAATTGATTCATCGGTTTGAAGTTTTTTTTTTTATGATTAAAACTAGATTTCTGATCGTTTCAGCTTCTTAAATGTCCTTTGCTCTGGATAAGGATTTAAATTTTGTTTGTGGACAAAACAAGACATTTGAGAACGTTATTTCTGAGATTTCATGAACCAAACGATTCATGGAGAAAATAATCATTGCAGCTCTACCTGTGACATCATCAGCTGATCAGACGCTCGCTCACGTGCCTTTTGTTTTCGGCAGGTGCGATGGTGTCCGTGTGGGAGGCGGGTGTGGGCGTGAGCAGGTGGGCGGCAGCTTGTTTCATGTCGCTGCTTGCTCTGATTCACGTGCAGATGCAGAAGCGCCACCATGTGACAGGTAGAGGGCGCTATGGTTGCCCAGATTGAGTAAATCTGTTGATGTTGCTGCTGCTGCGTCTTCTCACTGTCATGGTGGGCGTGGTTTTCCTCAGCGTATCAGAGTGCAGCTCAGTGTGTCATGTGATGTGGTTTTTCCAGATGTGCTGCAGCTGTGTGCGAGGAGAGTGCTGACACACACCTGGCAGGTGTGTCTGCGATTCACCTCCGACCGTCGAGGAGGTAACGACTGGGGCAAGTGTCTGTCTGTCTTTCTTTCTGTCACTGTGAGACACAAACTAAAGTGAGTAACCCACTCAATGTCAGAGATAAAGCCGAGTCTCTGGGTCTGGTGCTGGTTTTAAGCAGCAGGGGGCGCTCATAGCACAGGAGCAGAAATAACCACATCATTGAAGCTGCAAACGTTTCACAGATGAAGTGAAATCTAAACAAATGCAGGGAAACCTGGACTTTGACTGTTGCTGTGACAACATGCAAATCTCTGCCTTTAGTTGCAGCAAGTACTCCACTCACAGGGCCTCACAGGGCCTCACAGGGCCCTCACAGGGCCTCACAGGGCCTCACAGGGCCCTCACAGGGCCCTCACAGGGCCCTCACAGGGCCTCACAGGGAATCGGCTGGACGTGGTGCGGAGTCTGTCTGACTGTGTCTGGTGTGTTTCAGCTGGACCTGCTCACTGTGGAACCATGAAGCCTCAGAAGTGTCATGCCGGCGCATCTCTGTGTGAGTTCCTGCACCACACACAGGTTTAAACTAGGCCTGTTGCCATGGTTACGCCTTCACATCAGTGAACACACTGACACCAACAGGTGACGACTGTAAAGGACGGAGGGCGCCTCCTGGTGGTCGTCGACGTGGAACGTGACTCTTTACACAGGTCAAACAGGTGTTAGATAGCCCCGCCTCCACACACGGATGCTTTGTTTTGATTGGCAGCTTCTGTTTAAGCTCGCTGTAAAGGTTAAAGGTCTTTTATTGATCCTCTGGTGTTAGCATGTTGGCATGGCTTTTTCTTTTCACCATCTGACCTCTGTGTGATGGACAGGCTCCACCTCCTCTGTGACCTCACAGCTCCCACCTGACCCCTCTCGTGTGTGTGTGTGTGTGTGTGTGTGTGTGTAGGGAGGACTCTCTGTGAGGCTTTCAGGTGTTTTGGAAGACGATGGTGTCAAATTACGGCCCCTGACTCTGCCCCTCTCCTGCCTCGGTGAGTATGATTTGTTGATTATTAACGAGTCATTGATTCAGTGCTGACTCTGGTTTGTCCTTCAGACTCTTCGTTGTCCTCCTGCTGCTCCTCCTCCTCCTCAGTGAGTCTCAAACACATGTCTCTGATCATCAGTAATGAGGTTTGTTTAAAGACACTCATGACCCCCCCCCACAGGCCTGTATTGGTTCAGTCCGGTCGGCCTTCAGTCGCTCCTCGCCGTACTGAACGTCACAAGGACGCAGACCTCACAGAGCCCGTCAGCAGAGGGCGCCGTGGAGGAGCCGCCGCTCCACAGTCGACCCATGCCATCAGGAGAGGTGCTGACACCAGCCTGGGTGAACTGGGAGCGAGGGGACAGGGTTTACAGGTCTCTGTAAGGCTGTTTTTGTTGTTGTTTGACAGGACGATCCGGAGCGGCTCGTTGGACTGGAGCAGAGTCTGGCGTCTCTGTGGGAGCATTTTGAGACCAGAGGACAGTGGGCGGAGCAGAGACACGGCGAGGTTCTGCGGCTGTTTGCTGACCTCCAGCGGCAGGTGTCCGTCGCTCAGAGCGGCGAGGAGGAGGATCTGAGGGCGTGGATCAGCAGCGTCAGGAGGAGCCTGGATGAGGAGCGTCAGGTCAGAACTGATGAAAACAAAGAAATCAAACGTCTCCAGAAAACTGAACCGTTTTCCCGTTCTCAGGTCGAGCATCAGAAGGCGACGTCTCGTCTGGACAGACTGGAGCAGCAGCTGCTTACGCTCGCGGCTCAAACTGAGGTAAACACTTTCACTTCAATCCATCAGATCAATGAGAAGTTTGACATTTGTGTTTGAAACTTCAGGAGCTTCAGAGACGAGAGGCTGTGACGTCATCGCCTCCTGACGGCAGGTAACAGACACCGCCGCGGACACTTACCTCAACAATCCAGGGTCTGAGCACTGACCTTCTTTTCTCTAGCATTGATGCGGACCATCCGTCCAACAATGCTTTGCTTGTGGAGGTCGAGAGGTTGGAGGCGGCTCTGAAGGAAATGAGGCACAACGTCGACGGTCTGACAGCGTTTAAGGACGACTGTCTGCAATTTAACGCAATCCAGCAAACGGTGAGTGGCGTTAGCTAAAGTGGTTTTTATTTGGCCCCTGCGGCGGAGGCTTAATCGCGTCTTCTCTCAGATTTCAGCTCGGGTTCATGACGAGGTCCGTACTCTCATCTATGGGAACCAGCTGGCGGCGGTGGGCATGGCGGACGCTAAACCTCTGCCAGAGTCCCTCCTCCAGTGGCTGTCGCAGCGCTACGTCAGCAGTGCTGACCTGCAGGTGGCGCTGTCCTCTGTGGAGCTCAGCGTCCTGCAGAACATGGACCTGCGGCTGGAGCAGCGCCGCGGTGAGGAGGCGGTGGCCGGGACCGACCTTCGAACTGCCACTGCCATAACCAAGGAGGTGAGGGGGCATGGCCACGGATGGCATAACCGTGACTTATTCATACTGTCTTTTATTGTGAAAAGATTGTGAAATTATTGTGAAAGTGTTTTTAAGCTTGTCTCTTCCAGGACGTCCACGCGATCGTGACGAGCGCTCTGCGACGATTCTCTCAGGACCAGACGGGCCTCGCCGACTACGCTCTGGAGTCCGGAGGTCACAGCTCTCTCCAGTTGGCCACCAGGGGGTGATATTGTTGCATCCAGTATTTTTCCACAGCTAGCCGGTGTTTGTTTGTTTGTCCTGCAGGGGGCAGCATCCTGAGCACTCGTTGTTCTGAGACGTACGAGACCAAGGCAGCACTGCTGAGTCTGTTTGGAGTTCCTCTCTGGTATTTCTCTCAGTCTCCTCGAGCTGTAATCCAGGTAAACTCACCTGTCGTCCATAATCTACCTGATATTTGGTTGACAGCTGGTAAACGACGCCCTCTGTCTTCCTTCAGCCGGACATTCAACCAGGAAACTGCTGGGCGTTCCAGGGTTCCTCAGGGTTTCTGGTGATCCGTCTCTCCATGAGGATCGTCCCCACTGCCTTCTCTCTGGACCACATCCCCAAAGTCCTGGCACCGAGCGGAACACTGCGCAGCGCGCCGCGAGACTTCAGCGTTTACGTGAGAAAGTCGTAAAGGTCTCCACCGAACTTTTCTGAAACACTCGAGGTTTAAACACGTTTGTTTTTCAGGGTCTGGATGATGAGCGTCAGGAGAGCGGGAAACTGCTCGGAGTTTACACATACGATCCAGACGGAGACGCTCTGCAGACGTACGCCACCACCGTGAGTCGCTAACCTGCCGTCCAGTCATGCCACGGTCGCTAACCTGTCGCAGAAAGAGTGGAAATGAACGTTAACGTATCGTTGAACATTAAAGTGGATTGCCCAGGTTTTTAGGTTCAAATGGACTCGAGCAGATTAGTCAAACCCGACTTACTTGAGTATAAACTGTTTGATTTGTGAGGTCAAAGGTCACAATATTAAATGAATTTCTTCAGTCTGTCGATTCTCTCACGACACCAAAGAGTTTGTGTGACTTTGTTTTGATTGACAGGAGGAAAATCATCAAAGCTTCCAGATCATCGAGGTGCGGGTTTTGTCCAACTGGGGACACGAGGACTACACCTGCATGTATCGGTTCAGAGTTCACGGGACGCCTGAGGGACGCCTGAGTGACTAACGTTCCTGAGAAACTATAAAAAACGGCTTCATTGATCAAAGTGTGGACAAATGCACGGTGACTCCGCCCCTTTCTACACCACATAATCACATTATTTCCCATGGAAAGAAATTTGTGTAAAATTGTGTGTTAATCTTTTAATGTGTGTTGTTTTGAGATGTTTTTCTGTGACATCGTCACGCTGCGGTTGCTTTAAAGGACAAGTTCGCGTTTTCTCTGACGACTCGCGTTTAACGGTCGTTGCTCGAGTCCTTGAACACAGCAGCAGGTTTTAAAATGGCTGCTGTCGACGATAATGTGACAAAATGAGCGAAATAAAAACCTTTTACTTTTATTACATTTGTGACTTCATTATTTCAATGTTTTCTTTGTGTTTTTCATACAAATATTAAATAATTGAAAACTATTTCTAAACGGATTAGAATAATCCAGGTCAGACCGTGGTCGTGTTTTTTCTTTATTACAGAATGATTATGGATCATGAACATTTTTTTTTTTTACCTGAAATCCAAACAGATTAGCACTGATTCACTCACACTTTTCAATTACGGAGATAAAACGTCTATAAAAACAAGAGGATGGATATTTCCCTCTTTTACAAAAATAACTTCTAAGTGCGTCGTGCACCATAATCCTAACACATAATACTGTCTCTGCTCTGTTCAAAGCTCTGATGTCGGCCGAAAATAAAAAAATATCCTATGGTTTTTTTTTTAAATCTAAAGTTTAAAAAAACCTGGATGAGTTCTCGTCATTTATAAACAGGAGGTTTTCGATGAGGGAAATGATATGAATGCAGATTTGAACTGGCTGTGATTTATTAGCGTGAGTGAATGATTGTTAGCACCGATGCTTTAAGATGAGGACGTTTAAAAATGTCACTGAAGATGAAACTTTCAAATATTCACGACAGAAGTTTCATGACAACCAAAAATCAAATAAAGCAAATATAATAATAATAATAATGATAATAAAAGTGATTTAGCTAATTCACGAAAAGAAAAAAACATTCTAATGTACAGCTAATCACAGGCCACTCACTAATCAATCAGTGATCTAAGGTATCGACGACCTTGTGATTCTGGTCACACGATGAGCAGAAGAAAATTATAAAGGAAAACGTGAGCGATTATTTTCAGGGCGACAGACGAGTGAAAGAAATCCAATTTTTTTCACTGAAGTCAAATCTGCAGAAAGAAAATGTGACAACGAGTTTTCTTCCTCTAGAAAACGCCGTAGCCGTCGCTGTGGCGCGTCGCCACGGCGAACGCGGGGTAGCCCTCGTAGGTGGTGAAGGCGGCGAGGTCCTGACCAAGAGACACGGCCTGCTTCAGCTGAGAGGCGACGGCCGCCGGGCTCGCCAGCGTGTAGCCTGGAGACAAACGGGCGAAAAAGTTTAAACAAAGAGTCATAAGTTTGAAATGAAGAGAAAAGTTTGTAGATTCATGTTAGTTTGTCAAGAATGAGTTCATTTAAAAAAAGTTTAGAATCACCGACTGACTTCAGTGTTTATATGCTAATGTATAGCTAGCTAACGGCAATCGATCTACCTAACTATCAAGTTGTCTAACTATATAGCCATCTAGCTAACTATCTAGTGAGCTGTCTATCTAGCTAACTATCTAGTGAACTGTCTATCTAGCTAACTATCTAGTGAGCTGTCTAGCTAACTATCTAGTGAGCTGTCTATCTAGCTGTCTATCTAGCTAACTTATCTAGTGAGCTGTCTATCTAGCTAACTATCTAGTGAGCTGTCTATCTCGCTAACTATCTAGCTAACTTATCTAGTGAGCTGTCTATCTAGCTAACTATCTAGTGAGCTGTCTGTCTAGCTAACTAACGATCTAGCAATCAATCCGTTAGCGTTTAATTTGCCGCTGTTTCATGCTAACCGTGTCTCCAGCTGTGTTTGTTGAGTGTTAGTCGTGTTTGGTTACGGACCTTCACATACCTGGGAAGGCCACTGAGGCCACAGCAGCAGCAGTGGCACAGGTGGCATCAGCAGCGCCCTCTGTCTGCAGGCCGAGTGTCTGCAGGGTGTGTTCAGCGGCGTGGACTTTAGCTTCTTCTACTCCCGCACACAGTTTAGTGGGGGTGAAGGGATGTCTGGAGAGAGAGAGAGAGAGAGAGAGAGAGAGGCGCCGTGGTCAGTAGCGGTAGCTTCAGTAGTATTAGCATCATTAGCTTCAGTAGTATCAATGGTATACTGTACACATTAGGGTACTGCGTCGCAAGAGCTGGGACTGTGATCTTGTAGAGGAACAGTTGTCTCTGATCTGGACCAATGGCAGAGTGAAGCTGATAGACGGGTTGCCCCCAGTTATTCTTCTGACACAACTCCTCCAGAACCTGGGACAAGTCAGGGACACGTCAGGGAAAGGAAGAAGGGACTTGTGAAACATTCTAATGTACAGTGTGAAGGGTTTGGTTCTTCATAGAATCTGAAGGATCCAACACATGCAAAACTCCATGATTTATTTGATGGTCGTTTCTTGACCTTTGACAGCAGACAGTGAGATGGTCATATCTGTGTCCTGCTCAGTGTCTCGGGTGTCTCAGGTGTCTCTTGTTACCTGTGGTGCAGGTTTGATGGCTCCAGTCTTCAGATTCAAGGGGGTCAGCTCCATGCCGGGCAGCAGGTCGTACAGCTTCTCCTCCAGCTGCTTGTCCGCCTTCAGTCCATAAGATGAAGCTCCGCCACCGCCGCTGCCTCGACCCACAGCTCCACCCCCGGCAGTATAGGCCAGGTAGCCCCGCCCACCCAGTCCCCGCACCCCGGCAGCCCCTACAGGTACAGTCATGTAAATTTCTACAGGAGATCGAAAAGGCAGTGAAATCAATCAAATCACCGGAAATCAATCGGAGAAGAAGAAGGCACAGTGGTCGCCATGGTAACTCAGCTCCACCCACATCTACCCAGGGCTGGTACCACAACAGTGGTCATGGCAACCATACATTAATGGTGATTACATGGATCACGGGTGATTCTCAGTTTAAGATCATATGAAATCTGTCATTGATTATAAATAGTCTCGTGTGCGGTTATTGATTAGTTTTCCTCACCCCGAACAGACGGCGTCCGGATCAGACCACGACCGCCGACGTGAGCCTTCGCTGTTGGGAAGCGGAACTGACCGGGAATAGCAGCATAGGCCTGGGGGGCATAAAACACGGGCGCACCAAGGTACGCGGCCGAGGGCTCGTACACCTGCAGAGAGGAAAGAATCTGTATCTTGTACTCAATTCCATTGTAAGTCGCTTTGGATAAAAGCGTCTGCTAAATGACATGTAATGTAATGTAATCTGTGAGCGCCCCCTGCTGGACTTTGGTATGGGAGAGTGAGTGTGTGTGTGTGTCATATAACCACACTTAAAAAGCTGGAACTATCCCTTTAAGGTTGAGAAACATCACTGTCACCTTGTGAAGGTCTGGAGACTCGGACAGTGTAATAATTCCTTTCGTCCACTAGATGGTGTAAGTTGTTAACAGGATCTGCTGAGTCTGGACGACCTGAATCTAATTTGTTAAGTGAACCGACAGTCGACACAGCAGCATGTGTCCCTCATGAACCCGGCTCAGAGTCTGTGGTGTGTTAAGGTGTAGTACCTGTCCTACAGGATAGGCGGTGTAGTCCGTCTGCAGCAGAGACGCTCCTCGTCCTCCCGTCCCTCTGGTGTAACGAACATAACTGTCCTTGTCCACCGGCTTGGCCAGAGTCACCTCGATAGGAGACCCGTCCACCACCTGAAGTGTGGAGGAGAACACAGGTTAACTCCTCCCACTGTGTAACCATGTGTTAATACTTGATGTGGACCCTGGTGGACTCTGGTGGTTCACTGACCTTCCCATTGAGAGTGTTCATGGCGTTGATGGCGTCTTCTCTCTCAGTGAAATGGACAAAGGCGTAGTCTCTGATCTTCTTCACTCGCTCCACTGCACCTGTAAAGCAAAACCCTCTCTCGGTTCAGGTTTGTTGAATCTTAGTCTGGTTTACGTTCCTGGATCAACGTCTGGCTCGGTACCTGGTTTGAGGCTGTTGAACTCCTTCTCGATGGTCTCCTCTGTCGTCTGCAGCATCAGGTTTCTAACGTACAGTATCTTCACACTTGCCATGGTGTCCTCGTCAACCTCCACCTCTGGTTCCGCCCAGTCCACGGCGATGGCATGACCCCACAACTGAATACGACCTGTGTGAAAGAAGACTTGTTTTTGCATGAGCACTCATCCATAACCTGATGTCTGGACCATTTATCCATTTTCTACCACGTAATCCTCCACTTGAGGGTCAGCTGACATCAGGGTCACACCATACCAGTCACTGGACCAACTATTCACTCTCCAGGCAATTTTTCAATGTCCAATTAGTCTAATCCCCAGTTTTGCATATTTTTGGACTATGGGTGGAACCTGGAGAACCCACCTGCACACTGAGAGAACATGCAAACACCCCTGATGGAACCTTAAGGCACCAAACAGGCCCTGAAGTCTGGACAATTGTGAAGAGAGAGCGAGTAAATATGAGAATACAAAAGTTTTTCATTCTCCTCCAGCTTAAACCATGCTCTGCCCCTCTCCTGGACTTCTCTGAGCCTGATTCTCTACCACGACAGGCTTCTTATGTGATCAGGAAAACTCTGGAGAACGTCTGGACTCAACTTCCCCTTCAGAACCCTTGCTGAGCCTGATCCTGGTGACAGTGATCCAGTGTCACCAGGATCATGAAGCAATAATCCAGTTGCTGTATCTTATCTCTCACAACATGTTTAAATGTGTGAGGTTTGCTAACAGCTAACGTCCTCTCTGTCCGTCCACACGAGACATTTTTATCACCTGGTCTTTAATGTGATGAAGAGTTCAGGGTGAATGTCAGGTCTTTGGCTGTGGTCCTAGTCACTGATGAAGCTGAGTGAAGGTTGAGGGTTTGATACCTGGCAAAAGTTTGCGTCGGGCCATGGCAGCGGCTCGGTGGCTCTCGTACTCGACAAACGCAAAACCTCGGTTCTTGGATTTGTCGGCGGCGCTGGGGTAGACGATGACGTCCATCACTCCCTCGGTGACCTTCCTCATCTCAGTCAGGATCTCCTCACGCTTCTTGGTTTTGGGAATCCCGCCCACAAACAGCCGGCAGTTGTCCACGCTGGCACAGACGCCGAGGAGGCGACCGTTCCTGCAGTGATAAAGAAATGTGTTAAGGGTTTGGATCGCTGAGAACACGGAGGGCACTGGAACCAGATCCTGACCTGATCTCATAGTTGTTGAGCTGCTTGATGGCTGCTCTGGCCTCCTGCTTCGTGCTGAAGGTAACAAAGGCATAACCTCGGTTGTTCCCGTTAAAGTCCATCATCATCCTCACTTCATAGATTTTCCCAAACTGAAAGCAAGAGTAAAATCAGAACCCGTTCTGACAACCACCACGGTCCTGGACTTTAGTCCACTCACCTTCTCACACAGTGGAACCAGTTCGTCTTCAAACAGATCTCGTGGTAATTTCCCCACAAAGACCTCGCTGCCTCTCTCTGGTGGAGTACCGTCCCAGTCCGGCGGTGGACCGCCGTACCGCCGTTGACCGTTCTCCTGAATCACAGAGGTTAGATATCAAAGGAAGAGGAGGGCGGAGTCAGTCTGCAAGTCTTGATTATTCACAACATTCAAATGAATGTAGGGGGCAGAGCCACAGTTTTCTACCTGCCGCAGTTGGTATCTGGTGCGTTGTGTCAGCAGCCGCAGCGCCGCCTCCTTCTGCGGGCCCAACCCTCCTCCATCCTGGTTCACTTTCTGATTGGTTTCCATTGGATGTGATTGACAGTGAATGTGAATCAGGGAAATTAAAGGTGCTCACTGGAAACACACACACACACACACACAATATGAGGATTTGAACAGTGACTCAGGAAACAGCTAAAATATGACGATAACAAAAAAAAGATAGAAAAATGTTTGTTTTTTGTGTGTGTGCTTGTGTGTGTGTCTGTGTGCGTGTGTGTGTGTGTGTCTGTATGTGTGTGTCTGTGCGTGTATATGTGTGTGCGTGCATGAGTGTGTGCATGCATGAGTGTGTGCGTGCATGTGCGTCCAGTAGAAAACGCTGCAGCTTGTTTTTTTTCCTCAGATACTGAGGTCAAGGTCTGTCCTCTAATGATTGACAGACACCGAGGACATGGTGGACACTGAAGACACTGTGGACACCAAAAACACTGAGGATACACTCACAGCTTTGTTCTCATTCAGGTTCTGGACGATTAAAACCTGAACCTTTAAACCTAAGACCGGGTCTCAGATGTGATCTACCTCAGCTAACTTAGCCTCTAAAGCTAATGTGTAGCTAAAATGTGATGCTGCTTAAACTTTGTTAACTTAGCCTGTAACGCTAATGTGTAACCTTGGACTAAAGCTTATCTGAGCTAACACACACACACACACACACACACACACACACACACTCTCCCACACCAAACCTCATAGAGAAAACCAGCGATTTTAACATCACACACACACAGCATGTGTTGTTGAGTTGTTGATCCACTGCTGCCTCCATCACTAGGTTCACATGTCTGATTTTGTCTCTTCAGTGTTTGAAATCCAACGTTCAGATTGACGTCAGTGACCACACGAGGCAGCAGAGGACCAGCAGCTCCTGTCTCCCTGTGAGTTAAAATCACTGGTTTTCTTATTGAGGTTTGGTGTGTGTGTGTCTGTGTAACAGTGAGATAAAGACGATCATGTGACGTAGATAAAGGCGATCATGTGACATAGATAAAGACGATCATGTGACATAGATAAAGACAATCATGTGACGTAGATAAAGACGATCATGACAGATAAAGACGATCATGTGACGATAAAGAATCATGTGACGAGATCAGACGATAAAGACAATCATGTGACGTATATAAAGACGATCATGTGACGATATAAAGACGATCATGTGACATAGATAAAGATCATGTGGACGAGATAAAGACGATCATGTGACAGATAAAGACGCGATCATGTGACGATAAAGACGATCATGTGACAGATAAAGCGATCATGTGACCTAAAGACGATCATGTGACATAGATAAAGCATCATGTGACGAGATAAAGACGCCATCATGTGACCTAGATAAAGACGAGATCATAGATAAAGACGCATTATGTGAAGCAGATAAAGACGCCATCATATGACGAGATAAAGACGAGATCATGTGAGATAAAGACGCGATTATGTGAAGCAGATAAAGACGCGATCATATGACGCAGATAAAGACGCGATCATTACATTACATGTCATTTAGCAGACGCTTTTATCCAAAGCGACTTACAATGGAATCAAGTACAATTAGCCAGGGGTGGAATCGAACTTGCGACCATGATGTCTTTGGTACACAAGGTAGGGTCTTAACCACTGAGCACTCCACTCGCCGTGACGCAGATAAAGACACCATCATGTGCGCAGATAAAGACGATCATGTGACGCTGATCATGTGACAGCAGATAAAGATGAGATCATGTGACCGAGATAAAGATGTGATCATGTGGACGATAAAAGATGTGATCATGTGACGAGATAAAGACATCATGTGACGAGATAAAGATGTGATCATGATAAAGATGCATCATGTGACGAGATAGAGACGATCATGTGACGAGATAGAGACGCGATCATGTATAAAGACGCGATCATGTGACGGATAAAGACACACCATCATGTAACATAGATAAAGATGCGATCAGACGGAGATAGAGACGATCATGTGGCGAGATAAAGCGAGATCATGGACCGATCATGTGTAGATAAAGACGAGATCATGTCATCAGACGCAGATAGAGACGCTATGAAGCAGATAAAGACGAGATCATGTGGACGATAAAGACGATTATGTGAAGCAGATAAAGACATGATCATGTGGAGATAAAGATGCGATCATGTGAGATGATCATGGCATCATGTGACGCAGATAGAGACGATCATGTGACGGAGATAGAGACGCGATCATGTGAGGAGATAGAGCGATCATGACGGATAAAGAAGATCATGTGATAAAGATGTGATCATGTGCGAGATAAAGATGTGATCATGTGATCGAGATAAAGATGCGATCATGTGACGAGATAAAGATGCGATCATGTGACGTGTGATAAGACGATCATGTGACGATAAAGACGAGATCATGTGGACGATAAAGAGATAAAGATGTGATCATGTGGCGAGATAAAGATGTGATCATGGGATCAGATGTGATCATGGGACGCAGATAAAGATGCGATCATGTGAGATAGAGACGATCATCGGAGATAGAGACGCCGATCATGCGTAGATAAAGATAGATCATAAGAGATCAGCGATAGATAAAGATGTGATCGACGCAGATAAAGATGCGATCATGTGACGAGATAGAGCGATCATGTGACGGAGATAGAGAGACGCGATCATGTGGACGATAAAGACACGATCATGTAACATAGATAAAGATGCGATCATGTGACGGTGATAGAGACGCGATCATGTGACGTAGATAAAGATGCGATCATGTGACGTAGATTCTCTTACGTTCAGTGACAAAATAACAGTCATATAAAACAATCAGATTTATTTTTAAGACAGTTAAACATTTATTTTTGTGATGATTCTTGTTTTTATGTAACAGCTGTTATTCAAACCATCATGTTCTCACCACAGTGACATCATGGTTATGAACGTATGAATTAACTAGCAAACACAGAGAGACCTTCACTCTCTCTCTCTCTGTCTCTTTGACTCTTTTGAATAAGCAGCGATAGACACACACACACACACACACACACTGTCTGTTTTTCAAAATAAAATGAAAATGAGTTCAGTAAATATAAAAACTCACCTGAGCAATTTCAGAGATCACCTCCTCTGATCAGAGCTGTGTCATTCTGAACTGTGTGTGTGTGTGTGTGTGTGTGTGATCACATCATATCAAACTCCAAAGGTTCACTGTCCTGGTGTTAGCTTTATGAGCTGCTAACGTTAATGTTTAACCCACTGCTATCTGTGGACACACACACACGCAAATACACACAGCTGACTGTGTGTCTGTGTGTGTGTGTGCGTGTGTCACACACACAGACATTTTGTTAGCCCACATGGCAGCTAACAGCTACATAGCCTGGTTAGCATTAGCCACACCACTGTTTTTAGAGACGGTTTCTAAAAAAAATGGATGTTTGCAACCTGTGTTCTCAGATTTAAAAAATCAATAAATGTGTTGAATCAACAAACAATAACTTATAGTAAAAATAATGATGATGAATGATTTATTATTTTATTTTATTGTTCTTTTGTCACAGTTTAATCTCTTTATTTTATTATTTGTTTATTTTATTTAATTTTGTGTGAAAGAAGTGATTTGACTTTCATATTTAATCAAATATAATTTAGTAATAGTTTATGTTTTTGTAGTTCTTTGATTATTGTTGCTATTTTAAATGAATAAAAATGGTTACAATAAATGTTTTATTACTAATTCATCACCATATTCACCTGTTTTAGTGTATGATTTAAAGTAAGAGATATAATATTATTCTTAGTTTTAAGAGAGTTTATTAACATTAACAGACAAAAGTCAACGATGAACTGATGAGGACGAGCTTTTATTGTGAAACTATTTTTAATCATTCATAAATGACTTTGCTTAAAGTGAAAAATATGTCTTAGTGTTTTTTGTTCAGGTGTTTTTCCTCATGTTTGACGCCAGAGGGCGCAACAGCACACACACGTTAGAGTCGATGTAAACCTTTACTTTTACATGAATAAATAAATAATCATCAGGATGTGACGTCAGAACAAATAATATTTTTAAGGTTTTCAATAATTAATAACATGACATGAAGCGGTTTAACTGTGGTTAACTAACCACAGTTAAATAACCACAGTTAACGAGCCATAGTTTACTAACCATAGTTTACTGTTTTTTTAAATACTTTTTTATAAACTTAATAAAATTATTCTAAAACATTACATTTTACAAAATAAAGTCTGTTTTTTAATAAAAATCCTCTGACTCATATTTATTTATATTTATATATTAATCTTTATATTTATGTATATATTCATATTTATTTGTATAATATCTATTCATATTATATTTATGTATACAATATTTAATTATATTTATATATGTTAATATTTATGAATGTTTGTACATATAAATATATGAAAATAAAACAGCTGATGAACGGATGAAAAATCGTCAGATGAATGGTTTTGTAGTGAAGAGATGAATAGGAGGAGGAGGATAAGCCCCGCCCACTCTGGTCTAAAACCTGCTGCTCTGCGTTAAACGGATTAAACTAATGAAGCTGATTAAACGAGACCAGATCCACAGACCTGTCCCCCCTCCTCCTCTTCCTCCTCCTCATCTTCATCATCTTCATCTTCCTCTCGCGCTGGATCAGTTTCTACCTCAAACTCTCGGCTCGCGCAGCACAAACTCACGTGGACAGAGGTTTCATCGGTCCCGGTTCTGTTAGAGACCACGTTGTCCGCGTGTTTCCCCGCGAATCACGACACTTTTTTTTTCCTCTGCGGATTTAAAGTCGCGGCTCTTTTTTTTTTCTTCTCCAGTGGAAGAGTGAGCGGCTGCGTTCACACTGGAGACTGAGACCCGGCTCTCAGTTACCTGCAAGTTTCCTCCTGCTCTCACTTTGTGCATCAAGTGTCCACTTCTGTCCACGTCTGTTCCTTTTGAACTAAAACGAGGATCCTGGTGGACCCTGGAGAAGAAGAAGAACCAGAGAAGAAGCTGGAGACATGAAGAAGAAGGAGGAACCTTCAAGAGCTGAGAATCTGTAGGAATCTTGGAGATGTTCTGACTGATGTGAGACAACAGCTCCTGTCCTCTTCCATCATCAGAATTTTGGAAATGTTTGGCTCCAGTTCAAAACCTTCACCTTGAGGGAGTGAATTCTGTGTCCTTGTGGGTTGTGTGTCTCCGGGGTTCGTGTCTCCTGGGTTGCGTGTTTCCTGGGTTTTGTGTCTCCTGGGTTTCATGTCACCTGGGTTGCATGTCACCTGGGTTTCGTGTCACCTGGGTTACGTGTCTCCTGGGTTGCGTGTCACCTGGATTGCATGTCTACTGAGTTTCATGTCTCCTGGGTTTCATGTCTCCTGGTGAGACTAATGTCTTTGCTTTGTGAAGTTTCCGGTGTTTGGAGATGGAGACCCAGGTCTCTATGGACAGCTCAGAAGATCAGTGTAGAACCTGAAAGACTTGAAGGCATCTGAGTTCTGTGGATCCCAGAACACCCAGTGAAGACCTGGGGACAGTGGGAGGAGTCAAGGACCCCCAAGATCTCACACAGAACCTGACAGAGACCCTGGGTATTCGCAGTAGTTCTGAGAACTCCTTGGCTCCCCCTCTCTGGACTGATGGGCACACTGCGGGACCTGCAGTACGCTCTCCAGGAGAAGATCGAGGAGCTGCGGCAGCGGGACGCCCTGATTGACGAGCTGGAACTGGAGCTGGACCAGAAGGACGAGCTGATCCAGCGGCTCCAGAACGAGCTGGACAAGTACCGGTCTGTGATCCGACCTGCCACCGCCCAGCAGGTCCAGGCCCAGCAGCGGAACCTGGTCCTGCAGCCGGACCAGCACCGCAGCAAGAGGCAGGCCATCTCTGCAGAACCCACGGCCTGTGACATCAGCACGCTGAGTCATGTGACCCTGCCCTTCTACCCCAAGAGTCCTGAGTAAGTCCACATCTACCTGGACAGATGTTAAAGGGACACATACAGGTTAGAGATTGATCAGTGAGCGCCTCCTGCTGCTGAGAGACAGCAGCCAAACCAACCATTCACCCCACACACACACACACACACACACTGTTGATCCACTGCTGCCTAAAAGTTTAAATGTCTGATTTTGTCTCTTCACTGTTTAAATCCAACGTTCAGATTGACGTCAGTGACACAAAGTGACCACACGAGGCAGCAGATGAGTCGCAGCTAAAATCACTGGTTTTCTCTCTGACGTTTGGGGAGGGAGAGTGAGTGTGTGTGGGAGAGTGAGTGAGTGTGTGTGTGTGTGAGAGGAGGTGTGTGTGTGTGGAGAGGAGTGAGTGAGTGAGTGTGTGTGTGTGTGTGTGTGTGTGTGTGGGAGAGTGAGTGTGTGTGTGTGTGGAGAGGAGTGTGTGTGTGTGTGGGAGTGAGTGAGTGAGGAGGAGTGAGTGAGTGAGTGTGTGTGTGTGTGTGTGTGTGTGGGAGAGTGAGTATGTGTGGGAGAGTGAGTGAGTGAGTGAGTGTGTGTGTGTGAGTGTGATGTTAAAATGGAGTGAAAAATGTGAGGACACAGACTCTGAAGCGCCGCCTCCTGTGTCCTGTAGGGGTTGATTGGTTGTATTGATGTGATTGGCTGGAGGCTGAGTTAACCCCGCCCCCTCTCGTCCTCTCAGGTCAAAGGACCTGATCAAAGTCGCCATCTTGGACAACGACTTTATGAAGAACCTGGAATTGTCTCAGATCCAGGAGATCGTGGACTGTATGTACCCGGTGGATTATGGGAAAGACACGTGTATCATCAAAGAGGGCGATGTCGGATCCCTGGTCTTTGTCATGGAAGGTGAGACACACATCTGTCCTCAGGTTGAGTCGGGTCTCTGGCCTTGGGTCTCTGGTGTCGGGCCTCGAGTCGGGTCAGTTCTCTGGTCTCGGGCCTCCGGTCGGGTCAGTTCTCTGGTCTTGGGCCTTGGGTTGGGTCTCTGGCCTCAGGTCTCGGGCCTCAGGTCTCGGGCCTCGGGTCTGGTCTCCAGCCTTGGTTCTCGGGTCTCCCCCTTTTTTTCCGCATTAAAGCCATTTGTTGCAGGTTGTAAATGCTGTTGTGAATCAGCTGTACGTACTCACACACTCACGCACACACACACTCACGCACATACACACACACAGTGGATGGTTGTCATGGCAACTCCTTGGACGTTGGCTTGAAACTGTTTTCACAGAAATGTTGGAATGAGTTTGTGAAGGAAACCAAAAACAGAGGAGTTCTGTTTTAGGACCAGGTTTTTACAGACAGACATGAGGCTGTTTATGGGACTGAAGGTTCAGGCTAGACTTCGGCCTCCTTCAGCCTTTGATGGTTTAGTGTTGAGCTCCTTCAGTCCTTCAGCAGCCGGGTCCATATTTGTCCACAAAGCTTGGTTTTCAGCTTTGTTGCTGAGCATCAGCTAACAGCTCAGCCTCCTCAGTAGCCTCCTCAGTAGTCTCCTCAGTATCTTCCTCAGTAACCTCAGTAGCCTCCTCAGTAACCTCCTCAGTAGCCTCCTCAGTAGTCTCCTCAGTAGCCTCCTCAGTAGCCTCCTCAGTAGCCTCCTCAGTAGTCTCCTCAGTAACCTCCGCAGTAGTTTCCTCAGTAACCTCCTTGCTGAGAACTCTAACCACCACTATACAGTCTCATGCTCCTCCCAGCTGACCATGGAGCGATGTTGTACTAGTCCTGGTCTTGGTCTTGTTCTTGTTCTTGTTCTTGGTCCTGGTCCTGGTCCTGGTCTTGGTCCTGGTCCTGGTCCTGGTCTTCACAGCCAGTCTTGCCAGATTAGAAGTGAAGGAAGAAAGATTGAGAAGAAGGAAATTACAAAGTTAATGAGGAGCAGACTCCTACACTTCCCATAATGCACCTGGATCTCACCTTTTCTCTACAGCAACAACAACATGATTTGAGTATAATAATAATTAAGCTTCTCCCCCCTCCCCCTCTCAGAGGGTAAGGTACAGGTGAGTAAAGAGAAGATGAGCTTGTGTACCATGGGACCTGGGAAAGTGTTTGGTGAACTCGCCATTCTGTACAACTGCACGAGGACAGCGACGGTCAGGAGTGAGTACTGATGACATCATCACCCTGTGTCACACTCACACACAACACTGACTGATGACGTCATCACCCTGCGTCACACTCACACACAACACAGAGGCTGTTTCTCAATATCCATACTTGTGCGTACTTGTGCGTACTTGTGAAAACGTCATCAGCCTCAGTCCAAGTGCTGTTCCAATTCTCAAGTAAGCGAAAAGCGAGGACAGTTCTCAAACCCGGAAGTGTTCTGGCTCCATCCATTTTTACCAAGTATGCATCGGAGGTGACTTGAGCGTACTTGGGATGTAGAGTAGTGTCAAAAGAATTGAGATCCATAGGAAGGAGATCGGAGTCAGCTCAGTGTCCAAACAAGGGTTTAATCTTGTACAAGAGGAGCATTCACAAAGCAACACACACAGGCCAGTTACAAAGTGAAGACTCTCTGTCTTGTAGGAATCGCAAGGTATTTATCTGTCTCAATGGGTCAGCTATCACCTTGCCCTCAGTCGCAGACCCATTGTCTCTATTCACAAGTTACTTCAAACAGTTCCTAAAACAATACATATGGTCACTGGCCAAAAGTCGCATCCAACAGTTACATTAACAATACAAAGAGTGAGTGGTCTCAGGTCACATCAACGGTTGCATTGAGCATTTGTCTTCATGTATTACATGAGGTGCATAATTCCCATAACAAGTAGTATATATTTGTACACGTCATATATATATATATATATATATATATATACTACTCTACAATGCTGTAATATATCTATTTTCCACATTGTATTATTTGTATTGTATATTTTAATAGAAATAAATTAATAAACGTACTTGTTTACTTGAATATTGAGAAACAGCCACAGCCTCTGGCCTCAATCCTTTAAATATATATATATATATATATATATGTAGTACTTCTCAAGTATATACTTGAGAAGTACGCTGGGAGTATATACTTGCCAAGTACGGGAGTACACAAGTATGTGGTTGTTTCTCAATACTCAAATATTCAAGTATGTATGTATTGTTCTGCTGTTTGAATGGTGGCTGGCGCCAAGTGCTGCAGCCTCATTAGCGCCACCTATGGTGTTGATAAATAAATATATGAAATCCTTTTAATAAATATATATATATATATATATATATATATATATATATATATATGTTGTTATTATTTTTACATTTTAAATATTTATTTATTAATTTATTTCTATTAAAATATACAATACAAATAATATAATGTGGAAAATAGATATATTACAGCATTGTAGAGTAGTATATATATACTACTCTACAATGCTGTAATAAATGTTGCTGTATGCTGTAATAAATATATAACATGTACAAATATATACTACTCTACATATCTAATATTTACATATTATATTTTAATACAGATACAATGACCGTGCAACTTTAATATAAATCTAAAATTAAAAGTTAAAATAAATAAAACATTAATAATATACAAACTTTCAAAGGTCAAAACGTTTCCATTAAAAACAAAATAACACGTCAACAACAAACCTATGGATCACACCGAGCATCTAATGACAGCGATGTCATGATGTCATCAGGACAGGCCGAGGTAACACTGCTCTGTGCCGGGCACAGTGAGCGCCGAGCGTCCGCAGAGGCGGAGCTTATCACCTCCGACAAACGTTGCTGCCAAACTATAAATACGTCATATCTTAATACACAAACCACATGTTTGAATTCTAAATGACTCATTTCTCGCCTCAAATGATGTTAAAACTTTGTTCAGGACACAGAAAAATATTTATTTCAGATTTATATTTCTATTATCTGCTGCTGTGCTCGCCGAAATGTATTCTGGGATACATGGCCATCCCAAGTACGCTCAAGTTAGTGGGAGCTAACAACACGTTAGCAGTGTTGGCAGTGGGAGCTAACAACGCATTTCAAGATTCAAGTTTTTATTTGTCACATGTGGATGTACAAGTACACCCCCAGTGAAATGACTTTACAACAAGCCCCACTGTGCAACTGTGCAGCAATAAAATAAAAATGAAAATAAATTTAAATTTAAAACCCAGTTTTGCAAAATAAGTAGCTATGTTATATTATTTACAGTACACAAGAAACATATTGAAACATATCGCACATGTACGTAGCAGCAGTATGAATTTAAATATGTGTGTGTGTGTGTGTGGTGTGGTGTGGGGGTGGGGGTATGAATGGGTTGAATGTGTATGTGTGTGTGTGTGTGTGAGGGCTGGGTTTTCATGTGGGTGGTTGAAAGTTCAGCATCCTGATGGCCTGAGGTAAGAAGCTCGTCCTCAGCCTCTCTGTGTTGGCCATGCAGGAGCGGAGACATTTGCCAGACGGCAGCCACTGGAACAGTCTGTTAAATGGGTGGCGAGTGTCTTTTATGATCCTCCTGGCTCTGCTGGTGCAGCGCCTGGTGTAGATCTCCTGCAGAGTGGGCAGCACAGTGGATCACTCTGTGGAGAGCTGTCCTCTCCCTGGCAGTGCAGCTGCCGTACCACGCAGTGATGCTGCCGGTGAGCACGTCCTCCACTGCTGCAGTGTAAAAGGTTCTCTGCAGCACTGAGGAGATCTTGAATTTCCTCAGCCGTCTGAGGTGGTACAGACGCTGCCTTGCTCTCTTTACCAGGGTGGAGATGTGTGTGGTCCAGGTTAGGTCCTTGGTGATGTGGACACCGAGGTACCTGTAGCTGCTAACTCTCTCCACCGGGGTCCCGTAGAACCTGAGGGGGGTGTGATGGCTCCTCTGCTTCTTCCTCCTGAAATCCACAACTATCTCCTTGGTCTTAGAGATGCTCAGGTCCAGGTTTTTTTTTCTGGCACCATGTCGACAGTGTATCCACCTCCTCCAGATAGACCTTCTCCCTGTTGTTCGAGATCAGGCCAACCACCACCGTGTCATCCACAAATTTCACAATGATTTTGGAGGGGTGAGTGGCTCTGCAGTCATGGGTGTAGAGAGAGTGGAGCAGAGGGCTCAGGACGCAGCCTTGGGGGGCTCCGATGCTGAGAGTGCGTGGGCTGGAGGTGTGGTTCCCTATCCTCACCACCTGTGGTCTGTCCATCAGGAAGCTCTGGACCCAGAAGCAGAGTGAGGAGTTCAGCCCCAGGTCCTTGAGCTTTGACACCAGTCTGTGAGGAACTATGGTGTTGAATGCAGAGCTGTAGTCGATGAACAGCAGCTGCACATAGTTCCCCTTTCCGCTGTCCAGGTGGGTGAGGGTGGTGTGGAGGACGTGGGTGATGGCATTATCAGTGCTCCTATTAGGGCGATAGGCGAACTGAAGAGGGTCAAGTGAGCTGGGCAGTGAAGCGCAGATGAAGTCCTTGATCAGTCTTTCAAAGCACTTCATCACCACGGAGGTGAGTGCTACTGGGCGGTAATCATTGTTGCAGGCAGGGCTGGGCTTCTTTGGAACAGGGATGATGGTGGACCTCTTGAAGCAGGCAGGGACAACGGAGTGAGCCAGGGACAGGTTGAAAATAGAGGTGAAGACAGGGGCTAGCTGCCCAGCACATGATTTCAGCACCCGGCCGAGGATGCCGTCAGGCACACCTCAGAGCTCTCCTCATGTCGTGCTCTGAGACGGACAGTGCGGGGTAATCACCGGTGTTTAAGCTGGGCTCCTCCGCGTTAGGGCTAGCTGCGACGCTAGAGGTCTCAAAGCGTGTGAAAAAGGAGTTCAATTCCTCTGCTAGCGAAGGATCCACAGCAGCCGATGATTCTTTACGTCCTCTATAGTCCGTGATATTCCGAAGTTCCTGCCACATACGCCTGGTGTCCTGATCACCCAGTGATGCCTCCACTTTGTCTTTGTACCGCCGTTTGGCAGCCCTCACCGTCTTCGCTCATAGGACGCCGCTCTGTAAGCAGTGTTAGCAGTGTTAGCACTACTTTAGCTTCCTGACTTTTTTCTGTGATTCAGCCTGGACCAGGTTTAAGGTTAGACCTGGTTTTAAGACTCAAGTTCGGCTGAAGTGTGTGTGGGTGTGTTAGAAAACTTTGACTTGACCTTTGACCTTCAACACACTTGTTAAAGTGAGTTAGGACCCTAAGTAAATAATATAGCTACTTATGTTTATTGCTGCACAGTTGCACAGTCATTTGAAATAAAAAATCTTGAATCTTGAAGTGTTAAAAACACACACACACACACACTCCGGTTGTTTCCGTGGTTACAGAGACACTGGGATCTCCATGGCAACAGACAGATGCCATAAAGCAGCAGAAAGAAGAAAATAAATAAATAGTAGAAGTTGTGTGTGTTTTTTCACCTCAGCTGTCAATCACAGCTTAGTCCCGCCCCCAACCCACCCCCTTCATGGACTTGACCATAATTTACAAAATGGTGGAGCTGAAACTAATGACTGAAATCTTAGTCCTAATCTTGACCAGGTCCTCAGAATAAGGTTCTGCCTCATTGGGACCAGGTTTTGGTCTCCATGACGACGACTGGTCCTGACAAGATCAGTGTCACAGATAGTACATGTTCTTGTAACCATGGTAACCAGCTCTGTCTGAGCATCAGTGCTTCAGTTTATGGGATGTCTGACAGTTTAATCTCCCTGCAGCTGCAGATTTGGATGTAGATTATAAATAGATACACACACACACACAAATGTACATGTGTGTGTGTGTGTGTGTGTGTGTGTGTGTCTGTGTGTCTGTGTATGTGCGTGTGTGTGTGTTCCAGCTCTCTCTCATGTAAAGTTGTGGGCGATCGACCGTCAGTGTTTCCAGACCATAATGATGAGAACTGGACTCATCAAACACACCGAGTATATGGACTTCCTCAAGAGGTGAGAGCACGCCCCCATGACCTGCAGACCCCGCCCACAATATTCAAACAGTCTACACCTCTCTCTCTCTCCTCTCTCTCTCGCCCTCTCTCTCTCTCCTTTCTCTCTCTCTCTCTCTCTCTCTCTCCTCTCTCCTCCCCCTCTCTCTCTCCAGTGTTCCGTCCTTCCAGACTCTCTCAGAGGAAACTCTCAGTAAACTTGCTGATGTCATGGAGGAGGTGAGACATTTAATAAGCCACACCCATCACCTGTGTCTCAGTGCAGGCCCCGCCTCCTTTGGAAGTTAAATTAGTTGTACACATGTTATCCGCCTGTGAAGGAGGCGGAGCCTGAAGTGAGACATAATAATAAACGGTCCAATCACATGCAGACGCACTATGACGATGGCGAGTTCATCATCAGACAAGGAGCCACTGGAGACACCTTCTTCATCATCAGCAAGGGAAAGGTAACTCATCACTTCTTCTTCTGCTCGCTCATCATCTGCTGACTCATCTTCTGCTGACTCATCATCTGCTGACTCATGTCAATCAACTTTTAAACAGGTGAACGTGACACAGGAGAGCTCGGCCAATCAGGAGCCAGTACATCTGCGGGAGCTCGGCCGGGGAGACTGGTTTGGAGAGAGAGCGCTGCAGGGGTAAGGTCACATGACCACTGACACAGAGACCAGAACCAGAACCCTTAAGTTCTGATATAGAATTTTAGTTTTCAAAAAATGTTTAGTTTATGTATGTGTGTGTGTCCACAGGGAGGACGTAAGAACAGCCAACGTTGTTGCCATGGAAGCGGTCACCTGCCTGGTCATCGACAGAGAGTAAGATGTCATGTTGGTTAGGACAGGTCATGCCCTCTAGTGGCTGATTTGTGCATGTACAGTACAATCATTTCTTTATTCCTCCTCCTGACTTCAGATTAATGCTGTGTCCTGTTTTATATAGTATGGTGTCATTTATGTTTCGTGTAGCTGTGTGCTGCCCCCTGCTGCACACCACTGCTTACATTCATGTTATTATAAAGACATTTGTTTATCATTTCACTTCCTGTTGTCGCTGATCAGCTGACTCTCTCTCTCTCTCCTGCTACGACCTGATTGGTCGTGTGTTTCTCATCCTCAGCTCATTCAAGCATCTGATTGGTGGATTAGACGACGTCTCAGGGCGAGTGTATGAGGACGCAGACGCACAAGCCAAGTGTGTTACACACGCACACACACACGCACACACACACGCACACACACACACACACAGACACAATGTAACTGGATCCTCTCTGTTATATAAGTAAAGCTAAACTAATATTAGCGTCCTCCTCTGTCAGCTGTTTTCTGTTTCTATGTTTATATTAAACACTGATCACTGAGTATTGATGATTAGTTATTGGGTATTGATGATCGGTTATTGATGATTGTTTATTGGGTATTGATGATTGATAATTGGTTTTTGATGATCATTTATTGGTTATTGATGATTGTTTATTGGTTATTGATGATTGTTATTGATGAGTGATGATTTGTTATTGATTATTGATGATTGATGACTGGTTATTGATGATTTGTTATTGGTTATTGGTTTTTGATGATTGATGATTGGTTATTGATGACTGATGATTGGTTATTGATGATTGATGATTTGTTTTTGGTTATTGGTTATTGTTTTTTGATGATTGATGATTGATGATTGGTTATTGGTTATTGATGACTGATGATTGGTTATTGATGACTGATGATTTATTTACTGTATAGTGTGCGTCTGTTTTTGTGTACTGTAAAGTGACCTTGAGTGACAGAAAGACGCTTTTAAATATAAATGTTTATGATTGGTGCTCAACAGAATCACCAGTGTTGAAATTCTGTTTCAGTCCACCAGGAGGTGACGTTCACTTTTATATTTAAAATGAACTTGAATCACGAAAAGGTCAAAGTGTGACTTTTGAGCTTTGAATCAGATCCAGGTCTCCTGATCCTCCTGTGGACTGAATCTGTCTCAGGTCCAGGTCTCTATGGGGACTAGGTCCAGGTCTTGCTGGACTCTGTGTCTCTGAGAGACAGGACTGACACGTTGTCCTGATGATGATGTCATCGTCATAGAGTGAGCTCACACACACACACACATACAGGTCAGGTGTAATTGATCCTGTGGGTCATGTGACCAAGCAGAACACAGTTGTGTCCTCATATGGTATAGATTCAACACACACACACACACACACACACACACACACAAACTAATGATAAATCACAATAAATAAGTTGTGTTTGGTTCAGGGGCAGGTGGCGGTTGTGTGTGTGTGTGTGTGTGTGTCTCACTGTCATAAACTATCTTTAGAGTGTTTATGTGTTGCTTCGTCCAATCACGTCTTCAGTTTCAGCAGAGGTTTGATTCCAGGAAACACACACCCACACACACACACACACATAGATTACTTGTGTATATCCATATATATATATATGTGTGTATTTATAGTTATTTATCTCTCTATACTCACAAATGAGTCTGTGTCATGTTTTGCACCACACCAAACCTCATAGAGGAGCTGCTGGTTTTATCCAAAATGACTTACAAGGGAATTGAGTTACAACCTGCCACGGGTCGAGTTGAACCGGTGACCATGATGTCTCTGCACACAGGGGTACCGGTCTTAACCACTGAGCCACTCCACCCCCCCACCCCAAATTAATCTGTGTCATGTTTTTTAATTGTATAATTTTGCATAATCCAAAATTTCCACTTAATCCTCATTCATTCCCATGGAGAGTAGTAACAGTTACAGTGAAGTCTTTTTAATTTACCTGCTGCTGCGTGGCTTTATTCTCTTCACTTAAAAACATAAACAAACCCAAACAAACGTAAACAAGCATATCCAATCCAATCCAACTTTATTTGTTAAGCACTTTAAACAAACCACTATGGACCAAAGTGCTGTACAGAATAAATAAAAGGCATAATAAGTAAAAGGTTCAAAATTAGATGAAACAGCTTAAAATAAATTAGAATCATAAAACACAATAAGAAATAGCAGCCATACAATAAAAAACAATAAATTCTATTCAAATTAAAATATGTAAAATAAATAAAAATCAAACGTGTCATGAAGTGTCAAAGGCCAAAGAGAAAAGGTGGGTTTTAAAAAGGGATTTAAAAACAGACAAGGACGAGGTCTGTCTTATGTGCAGAGGCAGATCTGCGACAGCAAAGGCACGATCCCCTCTGAGCTTCCGCTTAGTTTTAGGCACACTCAGGAGCAGCTGGTCAGCTGACCTGAGAGAGCGAGCTGGTGAGTATGGATGTAGGAGCTCGGAAAGGTAGTGCGTGTGCCAGTTAAAAGATGTGCTGCAGCGTTTTGTACCATCTGAAGACGGGCAATGGAGGACGCACTAACCCCCACATAAAGTGAATTATGGTAATCCAGCCGAGTGGTGACAAAGGCGTGAATGACTATTTCAAAATGCTGCCTCGAGAGAATTGGCTTTATTTTGGCCAGCTGCCTCAGTTGAAAAAAGCTTGATTTAACAACAGACCTGATCTGGTTGTCAAGCTTCAGATCAGAGTCGATATTATTGTGTGTTTTAAAAGCCGTGCCATGCAGCCCAGATCTACTTGGGGGGTCCCAGTGGTGCCACCAAACACCATCACTTCTGTCTTTTTGTCATTAAAATTTTAGAAGTTCAGAGCAATCCAGGCCTTTATGTCATCTAGACACTGAAGTAAAATTTTAAAAGAGTATGTGTCATTCTAGGCATGTAGATTTGAGAAGGGGGCCCAGAACTGAGCCCTGTGGGACCCCGCAGGTGAGAGGAGCCGAGGAGGATGCCGAGTCACCGAGGCTGACACAGAAAGTTCGATCAGCCAAGTATGACCTGAACCACTCCAAAGCTGTGCCCCTGATGCCCACCTGCTCCTCCAGACTTGAGATCAGGATCTCATGGTCCACTGTATCAAATGCAGCAGTTAAGTCACCGGAGTCAGTAGCTAAAAAGATATCATTAAAAACTCTTAAAAGTGCTGATTCGGTGCTGTGCAGTGATTTACATCCGGACTGGAAAACCTGAAGGATATTATTTTCCTCTAAAAAGGCCATTACTTGTCCATGGACTAACTTCTCAAGGATTTTTGAGATAAAATGTAGTTTGGAGATGGGCCTGAAATTTGCGGGAACTGCAGGGTCTAGACCAGGTTTTTTGAGGTTGCACTACTGCATGTTTAAAATTTTTGGGGACCACACCTGTGGACAGACTGCTATTTAAAACCAGAATAATAGATGGCCCTATAGTGTGGAAAACCTGTTTAGATAATCGAGGAGGGACAGCATCATTTGGAGAACCTGAGGGCTTCAGCCGACCAACAACCTCCTGCAAAAAAGACAATGTCACGGGTTCAAACTGGTTAAAAACAACAGTGCAAGGAGCAGAGACAGAGGGGTCATATGCAGGAGGTGAGATAAGAGCCCTAACAGCATAAACAAACGTAACAAACGTAAACAAACATAAAGAAACATAACAAGCATAAACAAACGTAACAAACGTAAACAAACATAAAGAATCGTAACAAGCATAAACAAACGTAAACAATCAAAAAGAAACGTAAACAAACGTAAACACTGACAGATGGTGAACAGATTAAGTCCAGTGCTGAGTGACGGAGCTGCGTTCACTGGCTGCTCCTCAGAGCAATGTTTCCATCAGCTAAAAATACCAGCAGCAGAGGAGGTGGAGTCTCGGTGGTGTCGTGGTGGTGTTGGTTGCAGGGTTCTGTGAGACGGTTTGTCCTCTCTGGTTGCCTTTAGACCCTGCAGGACCTGACAGGGAAACAGTCTCAGTTCTGTTAGACGTTGTCCAGGTCAGATCCTCGTAAAGGTTATAGACGCGGATTTTATAAAAGTTCCCTCTGGAGGTCGTCTGTTCAGGATTCTGACGACTTCCCGCTCCATTCAGGACCTTTAATGCTCATAGACCTGGAGGATCTGGTAACTCCACCGCTCCGCCGGTACCAGCAGACCCAAACCCTGCACCGCGGTCCTCCGTCCACCGTCCCTCACCATGTGAACTGGACGTGGAGTTCTTCCTTTGAGACGGCTCTTTTACAGACTCTGTGCCGAACGTTCTCGTGAGGACTGGACTCATTCTCTCTGTGCTTTTACATAATAAAAGACTTTCGGTCAGATTAACATTCAGAGATGAGGGAGTTGCTTCCCATCCCGGTGCGTCAGGGGAGAGAGCGGGTCACCAGCCTCCCTGCTTCTCCGTCCTCCACCCTCTCCTTCCCCATCACCTCCTTCTCCATCCAAACCTCCAAGAAGTTCCCGTTTTTCCATGTGGTCAAATGCTGCAGGTACAACAGGAAGATGAATCTGTAGTACCCGCTCTGATGAACGTGGTAATCCTTGTGAATGTGGTAGTCCTGGTGAACGTGGATGAACGTGGTAGTACTGGTGAACGTGGATGAATGTGGTAGTCCTGGTGAATGTGGATGAACGTGGTAGTCCTGGTGAACGTGGTAGTCCTGGTGAATCTGATGAATTGGTAGTCCTGGTGAGCGTGGTAGTCCTGGTGAGCGTGGATGAGTCCTGGTGAATGTGGATGAGCGTGGTAGTCCTGGTGAATGTGGTAGTCCTGGTGAGCGTGATGAGCGTGGTAGTCCTGGTAGCGTGGTAGTCCTGGTGAACGTGGTAGTCCTGGTAAACGTGGTAGTCCTGGTGAATCTGATGAACGTGGTAGTCCTGGTGAACGTGTCTCTGTGTTTCAGGTACGATGCAGAGAACGCCTTCTTCTCCACTCTGAAGCTGAACGACTTCAACATCATCGACACGTTGGGAGTCGGTGGCTTTGGACGCGTGGAGCTGGTGAGAACCATGACTAAGCAGTTTGTGTTCATCAGTGTTCAATCAGTGATTTTAGCTGCTGGTCCTCTGCTGCCTCGTGTGGTCACTTTGTGTCACTGAGTTAAGTCTGAATGAAATATTTCAAATGCAGAATTCATTAAAATCAGACATTAGAACTTAGTGATGGAGGCAGCAGTGTGTGTGTATTTGTGTGTGTGTGTGCGTGTGTGTTTGTGTGTGTGTGTCGTGCGTGTGTGTTTGTGTGTGCGTGTGTGTGTGTGTGTGTAGTCTAACAGTGAGATATCATGTGACTTTTATTTGCTGAATTTTCAGGACTACCACAATGTCAGCAAAGCGCAGTCATGTGACGTCTCGGGAAGGGAGCTACTGTCAGTGAACGTATGATGTGAAAACTTCATTCATTCACACTGGAACTTGAATAAATGAAGTTTTCTTTTACAATTTTTTAAAAGTTTTGAGTGATTTATTTATTTATTTTTAAACTGATTATGGACGTATTAACCAGCTGCTGTGTGGATTCAGACATTGTGAACACGGGGCAGATGACCGTGTGACGACCTGAGACCACTGATGAACTCATGAATTACAGTGAATGGAAAATCAAGCAAAACGACGTCATTCCTGTAACGACACATTAACTAATCGTCACGGTCAATTAAATAAACCATTAAATTGATTAGAGCTGCAACTAACGACTATTTTCATAATCAATGAATCTGTCGATTCGTTTGGTTGATAAAATCTCAGAAAACCTTAACAAATGTTGATCGGTGTTCGTCAAACCTGGAAATGTTTTTTCTTTGTATCAGAACAGAAACTGAAGCTGAAACAAAACTTCAGACCGTTCATCTGTTATCAAATTAGTCATCGATTAATAATGGATCGGTCAATTAATAATGGATTAAATCGTTGGTTTACAGCCTGAAGCAAACGTGATGTCAGGTCATGAGTCAGCAGCGTTCTCCCATCATGCCTTTCACTGTTCATGGATGCGCTGAGCAAGTGGAGAACGTGGGCGGCTCTTTCACAGAGCCCAGAGGCATTATGGGAGTAACAATACTGCACATGCTCTGTGGGCCGCACAACCCGCAAATAAAACCAGGAAGTCTGAAAGGTTTTTGGCAACTCCAGAGGAATGAACGAAGCCAAAGGGGTGGAGCTCTCTCCAGTTCTTATAATACATTCATGCACTCCCCTCTGACCTCTGACCTTATGCCTCTCTCACATAACTCTGACCCCTCCCTCACTTGCCCTCGAGAAAAAAAACAAGTCACATGGTGAAATTCAGCTCAGGTGACGAAGGATCGTGAATCAGACACACACACACACACACGGACACACACACGCACACAGGTGGGTGTGTTAGAGCTCATATAATGTAACAAGATGAATCGTCCTAAAATAGAAAGTTGTGTCACGTTCTAACAACACCACACTGTGTGTGTGTGTGTGTGTGCGTGTGCATGCGTGTGCGTGTTCAGGTGCAGCTGAAGAACGAGGAGGTGAAGACATTTGCGATGAAGATCCTGAAGAAGCGTCACATCGTGGACACCAGACAACAGGAACACATTCGCTCTGAGAAACACATCATGACTGAGGCTCACTGTGACTTCATCGTCAGGTCAGAGGTCACATCATCATCACCATCAACAACAACATGCTGTTTGTGTTTTTTGTGTTTTCACGTTATTTTAACACTGTTTAAACACAACTGTGTTCATGTGTTCACATTTTCACGTTATGTTGACGTTGTGTTCTGGTTGTGTTGACATTGTGTTCAGTTTGTGTTGACATTGTGTTGTACTGACGTTGTGTTGACATTGTGTTGTGCTGACGTGTTGTGCTTACGTTGTGTTGACATTGTGTTGTGCTGACGTGTTGTGTTGACATTGTGTTGTGCTGACGTTGTGTTGATGTTGTGTTGTGTTGACATTGTGTTGTGTTGACATTGTGCTGATGTTGTGTTGAATTTTTGTTCAGTTTGTGTTGACGTTGTGTTCGCTGTGTTGTGTTGACGTTATGTTGTGTTGACGTTGTGTTGACGTTACGTTGTGTTGACTTTGTGTTGTGCTGATGTTGTGCTGACGTTGTGTTCAGGTTGTATTGGACGTTCAAAGACAGTAAATACCTGTACATGCTGATGGAGGCGTGTCTTGGAGGAGAAGTGTGGACCATCCTGAGAGACAGGTACAAACAGCTGAGTCATGGTTATGCCTGAGATTTTACAACAAAGACATGAAACATCACGGTGAACTTTGTGTGTTTCAGAGGTTCATTTGAAGACTCAACCACCAGGTTCTACACGGCGTGTGTAGTCGAAGCTTTGGCTTACCTTCACGCCAAAGGCATCATCTACAGAGACCTGAAGCCCGAGAACCTGATACTGGACAGTCGAGGATATGCCAAACTGGTACACACACACACACAGGCTGAAATGGATCTGGAGATGTTAAGGGGTCAGGGTCAAATCTGCTTAATTCTTGTGCAGGTCGACTTTGGTTTTGCCAAGAAGATCGGCTGCTGTAAGAAGACCTGGACATTCTGCGGGACACCGGAGTACGTGGCTCCAGAGATCATCCTCAACAAAGGTCACGATGTCTCGGCAGACTACTGGTCTCTGGGCATTCTAATGTTTGAGCTGCTGACCGGCAGGTGAGCACAACCACCTGTAGAGGTCTGTAACACGTCTGTGAAGGCAGGTCCAACTGTGTCTGTGTGTGTGTCTGTTTAGTCCACCGTTCTCAGGTCCAGATCCGATGAAAACCTACAACATCATACTGAGAGGCATCGACATGATCGAGTTCCCCAAAAAGATGACCAAGAATGCCGGCAACCTCATCAAGAGGCTCTGCAGGTAGGGGGCGCTCTGTTGGACTTAGATGAACTTGTTTGTGTGTTTGTTGTCCAGAATGAAAGTGTTTGTGTCCACAGAGATAATCCGTCAGAGAGACTTGGGAACCTGAAGAACAGAGTCAAGGACATCCAGAAACACAAGTGAGACCAGTGTCCACTTACTTTTATCCATACAGGTGACGGCGTTTTTACACCTGGACTGATCTATGTGTGTGTGTGTGTGGGTTCTCAGGTGGTTTGAAGGCTTTAACTGGGAAGGTCTAAGGAAAGGAACTCTGACTCCACCCATCACTCCTGATGTGAGTTGTTAGTCTAAAACAAAAGTGATGGTGAAAGCTAATGCTAAACAATCAGCACTTTCACGACACTTTGTTACAAACTGTGTTTACTGTTGCGTTCTAGTGGAACCTTAAGAACTTTGATCAATAAAACAATAATAAATGTTTCATCTTCTTCATCGTTGATTGATTTTAATTGTCCTCAACCTTTGTCCTTCTGTCCAGGTGTCCTCTCCGACTGACACCAGTAACTTTGACAGTTTTCCTGAAGACACCGACGAACCGCCTCCAGACGACAACACCGGCTGGGACTATGACTTCTAAAGCTCCGCCCCCCCAGCTCACACCCAATAACGAAGCCTGCAAAGATGAAGAAGTGGATTTTTCAACAAGACTCTGTGGAGCCTTTAATGGACGATTGTTGCTCCTCCCTGTGAATAAACCTTTCATTATTTGAGTGTTTGACTAAATGCAGAGGTTTGTAGAGGATGGGGAGAGGAGGAGGAGCCTAACCCAAACTCAAACCCTTGTCGGTCAAACTGGACTCCTTTTGTCAATGGATCTGGACTGGTTCATGGTTCTCCAACACCTCAGAGCTGGAAATGGGTCACAGAAATATCTGGAGTCCATGAAAATATTTACGACCGGCGTCATCTTGCTGGATTCTGTCAGACGTCAGGAACGTTCTCAGATGTCCAGAACGTTCTCAGACGTCCGGAACGTTCTCAGACGTCCGGAACGTTCTCAGGCATCCGGAACGTTCTCAGACGTCTGGAATGGTCCGGCCAATACAATGTGCCAGAGCAACACTCCAGTTTCCAGTCTCCAGTTTCACTTTCTTCCAGTCTCTGGTTTCTGGCTCTAAGTTCTTCCATCCTTGGCTCAGATGTTTCCACAAAGAAGGTTTTATCAAGTTTCTGATTGAACACCTAGTTGTCACTAAGTGTTTTAGGAGCAGGACTAGTCAAGGCCAGATCTGTAGAGACAGCAACTGTCCCTCAAGTTCCAGACCCTCAGGACCCTAGAGTTTGATCTTGTCTTCCTGAGACCAGCTGAGATCTTGGAGGGTTTCTGGACCTGGTTGAAAGTGAGTAGAAGGAACATTTTCAGGTCAAACTAATCAACAGAGAACCTTGCTCCAGGTGAGCTTCAGCTCTGCCCCCAGATCCCTGCCAATGACATCACACTACAGAAAGTCCTCTGCAGCCAACGGAAAACCACTGAACGACAGTTGAACTTTGACCCCTCTGAGGGAGACTGTTCTGCTGCCACCTGGTGTTTGACATCAGGAGTCCAGGCTTCGGTTCTGGACGACGGCCGACCTTCAGGTCACCGTGATGCCTTCACTTCTCGTTGCTGTTATTTGAAATCGGAAGACAGAAGAAGAAAATGTTTGGGTGTCAGAGGAGCTTTGCCTCCCCCTGGTGGAGGATGGGGGAAGTGGTGTTAAACTTCACGATCATTCTTGTTTGGCAGCATGAGAACACGTTCGTTTGCACGCGAGCGTGACGTGCTTCCATTTCTTATTCTTTGTTTTCATGTGTATTGTGATTTTTGAAGCTCATGGTGTAGTTGCTGTTTTAGACTTGATTTCAGAGTCAGTGCCACCTTCTGGCCGGTGTCACAGATAAAAGTGTCCACTCAAAACCACAAACATCATATTCTTTATATCTATAAATTGACAAAGTACACATTTGAGGTGGACGTGATTTGTTGTATTGATCCAGTATTTCGTGCCCCTCTGTAAAAGTAGCTGTAATTTTTTCACTTTTATCGTCTGCTGTGATCTTTTTGTAAATCCATCACAGATGTGATTTAAACGTTCTTTGAACTCTGCATGAAAATCTTGGCGATAACAGTTTTAGCCACCACCAGAGGGCAGACTAGAGTCAAGACACCAACAAATGGGCCCAATCAAGTTTCTTTGTTTTTTGAGACGTTTACGTAAATCACTGCGATGCTACGTTCAAAGTGAATAAAGATGAACGTTCAGATTAGTTTGTGCTTTATGGAAACGACATTGATATTTTTGTATATATTGAGATGTTACTGTTTCATGGATATGATGATTGTTATGTATTATTTACATGAATAGCTGCAGAGTCTCAGTTCAATAAAGCTTTATCATGTGACTGAAACAAGTTTGATCTGTTTAAATAAAAAATCATGTGAAAAAACTATGCTGTCTGTCTGTCTGTCTGTCTGTCAATCTATCTATCTATCTAATCTAATCTAATCCGGTTTAAAGATACATTAAAGTTATCTTAAAGGGGACATATTATGCAAAATCAACTTTTTAACCATTTCAATACTTATATTTGGGACTCTGGAGGCCCTACCAGTCGCCAAAGTGTGGAAAAAGAATACTCAGTCATGTTTTCGTGGTCCCCCTTAGTGTAAGTATAGGCGATAAAACATGCAACGTTGAATTCCCTGCGCATTATGATGGCAGCATGCGCATTTCACCACTAATGTTACCACCCCACCAGTAAGTTTACTTGGAGAGCTCCACCTTAGCTCCACCTTAGCTCCACCTTGTCCCTATAAAATGCGAGAGTGCAGGCGAGGGAGGAAGAGCGGTGTTATGTCAACGCGGAGGGACAAGTGTGCTGTTGGTGGCTGCACAGTGGAGCACAGTGTTTTACAGAGGATTTTATATATGAAGCTAATGTGTCGGATAAAGTCAGCAAACGTGTGTTCGTGTGTTCGCACCACTTCACATCAGTATTTAGTCAGCGACGTACAAACACACACATTGTTAAGAAAAGGTCACATAGAGGTCATAACTGACCATTCTGACACGTCCTAATTAAACATATTTGTTCAGTACGTCCTCCATGACCGGAGCACACATTCAGTCATACAGTCACATACAGCAGCTGTTTATGCAGCGATCAACGGTGGATCAGTGGTGCTGTCCCTAAGTGTTTTTAACAGATTTACAGTTGGACAGTGTTCGGCTCCATCCTTATGTAGGACGTCTCTTCCTGTGACGCACGCTGTCATGTTGATATTGTCAGAGAACTAGTGGAGGGAGGGGGAGACGAATGAGGGGAGGGAACAGGAGCTGAGCGAGTGAGCGCTGTAAAGAGGACAAATCAGAAACCCCCTGGAAGAAGTGGGCGTGTGTTTGCCTGTGTCTCATTTGCATATAAAGGGACCATGCGCAAAACCGAGTGTTCTGAAAGGGGCGGGTTTAGCAGGGTTATTGAACTGCTATGATGCTTCATCCTTATTATGTATTTTGACCAAAGCATGTCACTGACATGTTCATTAGGACACCAGGGAACTATTTTAACTTGGAGAAATAAGGTATAATATGTCCACTTTAAAGTTGACCCACCTATATTAGCTGTTGTGCTTGCAGCTCCACCAGCAGGTGGCACTGTAAAGTCAATAAGTGACATCATCATTATCCATGCATGTTCTACCGCGGGGGGGCGCTGTGCCCATCTCAGCTGACTGAGGGCATGAAAGAGGAAAAGTGAAAAAATGTCATGGTGAGTGGAAATATTTACGTAACGTACGTACGGTATTCACAGAGATTGTCATTTGCACAAATTAAATGACGTCATTTTGTGACAGTTTATAACTAAAGCACAACTCTGTCTGAAAAGAAAATGGTGATTTAATTGATGTTGAAGGCGGAAGTGAGCTGCAGTGAATCATCTCACCACCGCAGGAAGCTTCAAAGTTATTTGAACCGGAAGCAGAATCATCGCGAGGTCATTTCTTCCAGCAACAACGTGTTTGTTGAGTCACAGAGAAAAGGTATGCTTTTCTTCTTCTCAGCTTCTTTATTTTCTGTGTGTTTTCACACCTTTGTGACGGGATCAAACTTTAAATGTCTTTGGTTCACAGACGTTTTTCCTCCACGTCCTCCAGGTTTTATGTTTCACGCGTTAGCCAATTCAGCTAGCAACAGCTAACACACACACACACGTTTAACAGCTAATTAAGGGAGGTTCATTTAAACCTACCGAGTTGTTGTTGTGCGTTGTAACTTGTTTGAGTATTAGCGGAGAACTGCTCTGCACTCGTGAACTGGCACATTTTATTCCCGGGAATTTACGTACGCACCAAACTCCACTGACAAATCTGCGTATTTAAACTTCCCTCGTGTGTCAGAAAGAGATCGCGTGTGATTTTAAGTCGTTTTAATACTTCACCTTAACCAAAATGTTACGCTCTTTAATTCGGCATGAATTAATGTTAGCGTAAAGTCCCTTGAGTATCGGTTTTTTGACGTCACCCTTCACCAATAGTGTCTAATTTTCATCTCCTTCTTTTTATTTTGAAAGACCAGAGTTCTGTCTGCATGTTTGTTTATAGAATAATTCGAAGAATATCATTGACATAATGAAACAATGTATCATTATATAAAATGACGTAATAATAATAATATTATTATGCGTCAGATTAAAGAAAGCATTGCCATGACGTCGTTGGCTCATCAGCTGAAGCGCCTGGCGCTGCCTCAGAGCGACCCTGACCTGTTGACCCGCAGTGAGGTCGTCTCGCTGCTCTTTGACCCCAAAGATGCAGCCACCATGGACAGAACCACCTTCTATGCCCTGGGTAAGCCCCACCCCCCTCATTTCCTGTCCTCCACTTCTCTTTAACGGTCAAGCTTTTAACCCCGCCCCCTCTGACATCGTCTCCGCCTCCAGGCTGCACCGGGCTGGAGGAGCTGCTGGGAATCGAACCGTTGTTCCTGGAGTTCCAGGACACGCTGTTCAGCCGCGCGTCGCTGACGCTGGAGCGAAGTGTTCAGTCCAAGGACGTGAACGCCAAACTGGACGCCGGCATCTCACTCTTCCTCGCCCGCCTCTCGCCGTACTTCCTCATCAAACCAGCTCACAAGTGTTTGGAGTGGCTGATCCACCGGTACGTCCTTGCACGCCGCCGTCACCGCCACGCTCACGTGTTGTCGTTTGTGTTGATGTCGTTTGTGTTGATGTCGTTTGTGTTGATGACGTTTGTGTTGATGACGTTTGTGTTGATGTTTGTGTTGACGTTTGTTTGGTGTTTGATGTCGTTTGTGTTGGCGTTGTTTGTGTTGTCATTTGTGTTGAAGTTTTGTCTTTGTTTGTGTTGACGTTTGTGTGTTGACGTTGTCGTTTGTGTTGTTTGTGTTGACGTTGTCGTTGGTGTTGTTTGCAATAACATTGTTTGTGTTGTCGTTGTATGTGTTTTGTGTTGACGTTTGCGTTGTCGTTTGTGTTGACGTTGTTTGTGTTGTTGATGTTTGTGTTGACGTTTTTGTGTTGTTTGTGTTGACGTTGTTTGTGTTGTCGTTTGTGTTGACGTTGTTTGTTTTGTCGTTTGTGTGTGGTAGCTTCCACGTGCACCTGTACAACACGGACGCTCTGCTCGCCTGCGTTCTTCCGTACCACGACACCAAAGTGTTTGTCAGAGTTTTACAGCTGCTGAAGATCGGAGACTCCACCCACCGCTGGAACTGGTTGCACTGCCTCCAGGTCTGACCCCCTGACCTTTGACCTCTGCCGTCCTCTCAGCGGTGTTTACAGAGTGTTGTGTTTGTGTTTGTGTAGAAAGCGGGCGTGCCGTTGTCCAGAGCAGCTCTGGTCACTCACTGTTACACTGACCTGAGCTTCATGGACTTCATCTGCACCCTCGTGACCCGCAGCATCCAGGTAAGTCCACCTGGAGAGGAGGCGGGGCCTAATACATCCAGAGGAGAAGACATGTTGGTTTTCATGTGTGTGAAAGAAATGTCTCTTCTACTTCTGACTCGTCCCTCTCCTCTGACTCCTCCTTCTCGTCCTGCAGGCGTACTCTGGACACTCGGAGAGTTGTCCTCAGCTCAGAGTGATCTTCTCCTTCTATGCGTCCACCGTCGTCTCCGCTCTGGATGCCGTGGACTCTGTGTCTGACGCCATCATCGCCAAACTTCTGCCGTTTGTCCAGAGGGTGAGGAAGTCAGCTTCTCATTCACTGTTTGACTGCAGGACTGTATGAACACAACTCTGTGTCTGCTCCTTCTTCTTGTCCTCCTATTGCTCCTCCTCCTCCTCCTCCTCCTCCTGCTGCTGCTGATCCTCCTCCTCCTCCTGCAGGGTCTGAAGTCGTCTCTGAGTGACTACAAAGCTGCCAGTTACATGCTGGTGTGTGAGTTGTCGGTGAAGGTTTTGATGGACCAGGGTCTGGTGGACAGTCTGTCGGTCCACGTATGCAGGTCTCTGGTCAAAGACCCGGTCCTGGCTAAAGAAGGTCTGGGCTGCCTCATCGTGCTGCTGCAGCACCAGAAAGAGGGTGCTGCCGGACACAGGTAGGTGGCGCTTCCTCTTTATGTGAAACGCACATCCTGCGGTCAGACTGTCCTCCAAGTGTCTCAACTGTCTCGGTCCTCAGAGCTCTCAGTCAGCTGTGCTCGATGCCAGCGCTGGTCTCTACGCTGCAGGTCATGGCCACGGTTCACGATGTCTCTCCTCTCCTGATCCGCCTGCTGCCGTACCTGATCCACCGGGTCTTCACCTGCAGCTCAGGTGAGCACTGAGGGTGTGATGTCATCAGTGTCAGGTCAGGGGCGGGGTTTACCTGCTCTGTCTCTCCTCACAGGTGAGACGGACGAGCTGGCTTTACTGGATTCTGTCCTGAAGACGGTTCCTCTGACCGGAGGTCTGGACCAAACCATGGCACGGTGAGTCCACATGGGTCTGAGTCTTTTGTGTTGTCAGAGGTCAGCACTGATGTCCGTCTGTCTGTCTGTAGTTTGCTGTTGCTGGAGTATCTGAGTCAGACGGACGTCTCTGCTGAGAAGGACCGACGTCTGCTGCCTGTCGTCAGACTCTTTGAGTCCAGGTACAAACAGCTTTGTCAGAGATCAGAGGTTAGAGGTCACATCATGAACCCTCGTGTTTCTCCTCCTGCAGATACTCCGGAGCGTTGGACGCCGTCCTCGCAGGTCATGTGACTGACCTCAGCAGCCCCGAGCACAAACGTCTGTTTCATCACTTCCTGTTGTTGTCTGTGAGCAGCGGAAAGTTCCAGGTGTGTGTGTGTGTGTGTGTGTGTGTGTGTTGTGTAGATTGTGGACGACTTGGACACGTCTCTGTTGTCTTTCTCTCGTGTGTGTGTTGTGTAGATTGTGGACGACATGGACACGTCTCTGTTCCTCAGCCTCAAACATCCGCTGCCGTCGGTTCGAGTCTCGGCCGTGGAGCATTTGATGGGCGTGGTCTCGTCTCAGCAGAGTCTGGACATGCCCTTCCTGAAAGACGCCGTCACAGATCGTCTGAACGACGACGTGCCCGAGGTCGTGGCTGCCGCTCTCAAAGTCCTGGAGGTCAGTGCTGGCTGCTGTTGCCACGGAAACGGCCCTTTTACATCAGTGTCTTTTTAATCGTTCTTATATTTCTGTTGTTTCAGGAGCTGTTTGATGTTTTGGAGCCGGAACACACGGAGACATGTTTACTGTCACTGATGCACAGAGAGGATGTGTGTGTGTCTGAGCAGTGGTCAGTAACACACACACACACACACACACACGTTTACTGTCACTGTGTGTGTCTGAGCAGTGGTGAGTGACACGACGTGTTCATGTACGTCTGTAAATTGCAGTTGTTGTGTTGTTCTCCTCCAGGCTGCCGGTGCTGAAGGAGGCGGTGCGTTTACTCTCCGACCCTCGGCTGGGAAAGGGCGGCGCTGTCGGCTGGAAGCTGCTTCCCTTTCTGGTGATCAGCGACGCTCGGCCTGACTCAGCTCAGCTGAGACTCGCTGCCTGCGTCGCCCGCTCCTCTGTCCTCGCCCAACACCCGCTCACCGTTACCTGGGCGAAAGGTAACAAAGTCAAACTCAGACCATGCTGAGCTGATTCAATGTTTCCTCTTCGCACCTGTTCTCACCTTTTCTCTCTCACCTGTTCTCTTGCTTGTTCTCTCTCACCTGTTCTCTCACATTCTCACCTGTTCTCTCCTGTTCTCACCTGTTCTCTCAGAGATGGAGCAGCTGGTGAAGAAAAGCTGTGTGCGTGACTTTGTGGGTGTGGTTAATGAGCGTCTCGTGTCCACGCTGACCAACAACCTGGCAAACATGGAGCACTTTTCCAAACGGGAAGCGGTGAGTTTTTAATTTCAGTCTGGATTCTGTGATGAAGTGCAGATGATGAGCAGCAGGTGGCTCCCTGTTTTTCTTTCACCTCTCACAGCTGGAGAAACTGGCTCTGCTGGTGGAGGAGCAGCGAGGCTCCGCCCTCAGGGACCGGATGTCCTTCCTGGTGCTGACCCAGACTCTGCTGCTCAGCCTGGGTGAGCTGAGCGGGACGCAGCACCTGCTCACTGCTCACAGGCTGTACACGCTGCTGGAGCGCCCCCTGCTGGAGCTCATCAGCACAGAGGCAGATGCTCAGGTGAGACCTTTCACGCGTTTAATCACGGATGAGAAGTCCATTGTTGTGTTTTAGTCTCATCTTATTTCTTTGACTTCTTGTGTGTTGACAGGAAGTGGAGTGTCCCGTGTCCGCCCCCTCTTCTTTCCCCGAGGCTCTGACTCTGTTGGTGAACGGTTGTGAGCGGCGAGGATACGTTTACGCTCTGATGACGCTGCTGCGACAATTTATCTCCTTCCTGAAATGTCACGATACTTCCTTTAAAGGTGTGCGTGTGTCTGTGCAACCAACAATATACAGTAAAATCACTTTAATACAAGAACAATCCAAAAGTCTGTGTCTGTCCGTCAGGTGACTCGTGGTGGAATCCAGAAAAGATGGACACAAACAGCTGTTGTTACCTGGGACTTCTGTGTCGTGTCTTCAGTGTTGTCGCCAGCGGCGCCGCAGATGGGACGACCGCGAGCAGCTTCAGGCCGCTGATGAAGCTCCTCTTCCAGGTGAGATTTAAAAACTGATGTCACAGAGATCTGGTTCCCGGTGCATTGTCGGTGACGTGGTCTCCGTCTGTCTCAGGTCCACCTGTGTGAGCCGCTGATGCTCTTCCGGTTCCTGTGTCTGCTGTGGGGCTACGGCGGGAACCATGACGACCAGCTGGATGTGAAGGTGGACGCTGTCCTGCAGACTCGCACTCTGCGCATGGGCGGAGCTATTCTGAGAGTCCAGACGCTCGCTACGCTGGAGGAGCTGTCGGCTGCAGACTCACCAGGTCAGAACCAACTGCTAATCTGTGTTTAAACCAGAGATTAACCAGAGATTAATCTGTGTTTATGACAGAGATTAACCTGTGTTTAAACCTGAGATTAACCTGTGTTAAACCAGAGATTAACCTGTGTTTAATCCTGAGATATTAACCTGTGTTTAAACCAGAGATTAACCAGATATTAACCTGTGTTTAAACCAGATATTAACCTGTGTTTAAACCAGAGATTAACCTGTATTTAAACCAGTTTAAACCAGAGATTAACCTGTATTTAAACCAGAGATTAACCTGTGTTTAAACCAGAGATTATGTTTAAACCAGAGATGAGATTAACCTGTGTTTAAACCAGAGATTAACCTGTGTTTAAACCAGAGAATAACCAGAGATCAACCTGTGTTTAAACCTGAGATTAACCAGAGATAAACCTGTGTTTGAACCTAACATTAAACAGATATTAACATGTGTTTAAACCAGAGATTAATCTTTGTTTATGACAGAGATTAACCTGTGTTTAAACCAGAGATTAACCAAAGATTAACCTGTGTTTAAACAAGAGATTAACCTGAGATTAACCAGAGATGAACCTGTGTTTATGATAGTGATTAACCTGTGTTTAAACCTGAGATTAACCTGTGTTTAACCAAGAGATTAAATGTCTGTCTCTGTCTCTCTTTCTATCTGTCTGTCTCTCTGTCTCTGTCTATCTGCCTGTCTCTCTCTCTCTCTCTGTCTGTCTGTCTATCTGCATGTCTGTCTCTCTCTCTCTGTTTATCTGCCTGTCTGTCTCTCAGTGATCCCGTCCCTGCTGTCTTGTCTTTCATCTCCGCTGCGTGACGTCCGGCGCTCGGCCGTCGCCGCCCTGCAGAGTTTTTCGGGCGTGGCCTCGTCTCTTTATCAGCCAATCACAGAGAAGCTGCTGATGACATCAGAGGAGATCATCGCTGACCCTGCCTACCTGAGCACGGTGAGAGCGTCGCCACTGTTCCGCCGGTTGTGGTTAGGCTGTTTTTGACCTGTGACCCCTGCTGTGACCCCGTAGGCTCTCGCCGTCCTCGATGACGAGACGTCGTCCAGTAAAGTGGGGACGCGTCGGGAGACGCTGCAAGCGTCCATGCAGCAGCTGCTGCAGAGCGTCCACACGTCCCGCTGTCCGTCCTACAGCGCCACTGCACTGCTGCGAGCGCTGAGCCTTGTTAACGGAGAGGTGAGGGTTCCGCGCCACACGTGCAGGTAATGTCACTCACTAAGTGAAGTCTAACTCCGCCCTGTGTCCCTCAGTCCGTCCTGTCGGGTCTGCTTCCTCTTCTGGATCGGCTCCTTGAGCAGAGTCCCGACACGCCGGCGCTGCTGCGCTCCGAGGCTCAGCTCGCACAGCTCGTCCTCGCCAAGTTCAACGAGACGTCTGCTGGGCTGCTGACCAAAGACCAGACCAGTCTGGATCTGTTCGTCCGGGCTCTGAAGACCTCGACCCAGCTACACCCCGAAGTCCCCAGCTGCCAGATCAGTGCACTGGAACAGGTCAGCCCTGCCTGCAAGCACTTCAACCTGAGATTAAAACAGGGATAAACCAGTGTTTAAACTGGGATTAAAACAGGGATAAACCAGTGTTTAAACTGGGATTAAAACAGGGATAAACCTGTGTTTAAAACAGGGATACATCTGTGTTTAAAACAGGATTAAAACAGGGATACATCTGTGTTTAAACCAGGATTAAAACAGGGATAAACCTGTGTTTAAACCAGGATTAAAACAGGGATAAACCTGTGTTTAAACCAGGATTAAAACAGGGATAAACCTGTGTTTAAACCAGGATTAAAACAGGGATAAACCTGTGTTCAAACCGGGTCTCCTTGTCTCGTTTCCTCTCCTCAGATCACAAAGTCGTTCTTCTCAGCTCTTGGAGACGAGAAGGTTCAGCAGAAGCTGCTGACGGTGATGTTTGACCTGCTGCTGGAGAACCAGAGCCCCCTGGTGGCCAATACCATCAACAGTGTCTTTAAAGGGGTGAGTCAGCAGCTGTCCTCTCCTGTCTCCTCTTCTCTGTCCTCTCCTGTGTCCTCTCTTTCATGTCCACTGTTGTCTCTTTCTCTGCCAGATCTCTGTCGATGGTCAACTCGTGGCCAATGAGCTGTCTCCACCAGAGAGACCGAGAGGGACGGAGACCGTGCAGCAGACCAGGCGGAGCAAGATGTCTCTGAGGTACTGAACCAGGTCTTGGTCTGACCCTGGGACTGAACCAGGTCTTAGTCTGATCCTGGGACTCTGAACCAGGTTTAAGTCTGATCCTGAACCAGGTCTTATTATTGGTGCATAAAGTGGTTTTCATTGGTCAGGAAACCTCAGGACGGTGGCGAGGTTTTTCAAGAAGGGGGCGCTGTGCCGTGGCAGAGAGTCACATTGATCCTGGAGCTGCTGCAGCATAAGAAGAAGCTGAAGAGAGGTCACACTTTGGTGCCGGTGCTGTTCTCTCTGCTCTCCAGGTACACTCAGGTGTGTGGGCGGGGCGTGTGAGGTCATGTGACCTGGTCTCACTCAGGTCTTCTGTCTTCAGGAGTTTGGAGGCAAGCTCGGAGGATCACATGGAGTACACCAAGCAGCTGCTGCTCAGCTGTCTGCTCAACATCTGCCGCAGACTGTCTCCTGAAGGCGGAGCCCCGCCCCCGGGTATGTGCACACTGCGCTGTGGGTGGAGTTTAATGACTGTGGTGTTTGTCTGAGTTCTGCTGCTCTGGTCTGTGCAGATGTTCTGGAGGAGGATAAGTTCAGTGTGGAGCTGGTGGTTCAGTGCATCAGAGCGACGGACGTGCCGCAGACGCATCATCACGCTCTGCTGCTGCTCGCCACCGCCGCCGCCATTTTCCCCGTGAGTCTGAAACACATGATCGTCTTTATCTACGTCACATGATCGTCTTTATCTGCGTCACATGATCTTCTTTATCTGCGTCACATGATCGTCTTTATCTACGTCACATGAACGCGTCTTTATCTACGTCGTGCGCGCGTGTGTGTGTGTGTGCGGTGTGTGTGTGTGTGTGTGTGTGTGTGTGTGGTGAAAACACTGACCTGCGACTCATCGCCGCCCCCTGCAGGAGAAAGTCCTTCACAACATCATGCCCATCTTCACCTTCATGGGTGCAAACATCCTGCGTCTGGACGACGTCTACAGCTTCAGAGTCATCGACAAGACGGTTCAGATGGTCATACCTGCGCTCATCAAGGTCAGGTCGCCGTCGCAGCCACCGCCGTCGTCAGCTCTGAACGTAAAGTGTTTAAATATTATTCTCCTCCCCCTTCAGGCTCACCCGCTCCCTGATGGTCAGTCTTCGTCTCACGTCCTTGCTGTCGTCACTAAAATCATGCACGTGTTCGCTGACGCGCTGCCACATGTGCCCGACCACCGCCGCCTTCCTATCCTCGCCCAGCTGGTGACCACGCTGGGCCCTGCCCACTTCCTCTGGGTCCTCATGCTCCTCCTCTTCAAGCTGCACGCCGTCCAGGCTGCAAGCTCCACAAGTGAAAGGGTGAGACACACACACAGACACAGTCAGACACATCCTGGGATGAGACCGTTGAATGAGGTAATTGTGTGTGTGTGTGTGTGTGTGTAGGACGTTGGTGAGGACACAGAGTTGTGGGTCAGTGTGTGTTGTCACTTTGAGGTCAGTGATGTCATCACCACCATCATCAGAGTTCTGAAGTTCCTGCAGCAGCTGCCGCACGACGACCATCACAGTGAGAGGGTTATTGATTCTTAACAACACAACTCTGAATGAGTGAATGAATGAATGAAACCTTCCTCTTCTCCTTTTTCCTCCTTCTCCTTCTTCTCCTTCTTTCTCTTTTTCTCCTTCTTCAGCTCCGTTGAAACGCAGCGTCGGCCGCCGAGGAGCAAAGAAGAAGGGGGAGGAGCATGAGGAGGAGCTTATCTTCAGCGTGGACGCTCACAGCAGCAAAGAGCTGAGACACTTCATGTTCCTCAGCGTGTCGTTCGCGGCTCAGCTGCTCGGCTCAGACGCCTTCATCGCTAAGGTGAGTGGCGTTTCCATGGAAACCTGACCCTAAAAGATTCTACCTTTAATTATGGACAACAATCCAAACGTATCTTTATATCATCGTCTCAGGTCGCTGACGGCGGTGACGTCATGGACGAGCATCTGCAGCAGCAGCAGCAGAGGTTAGCCCCGCCCCCTCCTGACCACAAACTCAGTGTGTGTTTGTTCCGTGTAAAGACGCAGCTGAACTGTGTGTGTGTGTGTGTGTGTGTGTGCGCGCGCGCGCATCAGGTTGTTGGAGGAGATCTTGCGTCACATCCACAGTGTCGCTTGTGGTGTCGAGGTCAACGCCGACAAACCCAGCGCCAAGTTCTGGAGAGTTCTGCTGAACAAGAGCTACGACGTCCTGGACAAGGTCTGAGACGACCACATCACCATGGTTACACACTGATACTGTCTATATATGTAACATATTAATGTTACAGCAGCTGTTTGTCAGGTCGAGGTCAGCTGACTCCCTGTGATGTCTTTGCTCAGGTCAACGCTCTGTTGCCCACGGATACGTTCATCACAGTGATGAAGGGGCTGATGGGAAATCAGCTGTCGTCAGTGAGGAGGAAAGCGATGGAGCTGCTGAACAACAAACTGCAGAGAACCACTGCAGTGACCTTTGACCTGCAGCAGGTCAAACACTCACATGTTCACACCCTCACATGTTCACACGCTCACATGTGCACATGCTCACATGTTCACACATTCACATGCTCAAACATTCAAACGTTCACATGCTCACATGTTCACACGTTCACACGCTCACACGCTCAAACATTCAAACGCTCACATGTTCACACTCTCAAACATTCACACGCTCAAATGTTCACACATTCACACGCTCACACAGTCACATATTCACACACTCGCATATTCACGTGTTCACATGCTCAAACACTCACATGTTAACATGTTCACAAGCTCACACGTTCACACGCTCACACAGTCACATATTCACACGCTCACATATTCACATGCTCAAACACCACATTCACACGCTCACACATTCACACGATCATACGTTCACATGTTCACACACTCATATATTCACACATTTACACACTCACACTCACATATTCACATGCTCACACACTCACTCACTCACGTCCCTAACAAACATCCGTCTCCAGGTGGACATGCTGCTCCAGCTGACCCCCGACCTGCTGAGCATTGTGGGTAAAGGTCACGCTTGGGTGTCACAGCAGGAGGCGGAACAAGAGAACGAGGCGGAGCAAGCCATCAACCGACAGACGGCGCTGTACAGCCTCAAACTTCTCTGCCGCAAGTTCGGCGCCGACCACCAGGAGGCGTTTGTCCCTGTGCTGCTGCAGACGGTGGACATCATCGCGTCAGAAGACGAAGACAAGAACGTGATGGGCAGCGCGCTGCTCTGCACTGCCGAGGTGCTCGCTGCGCTCAAGGCACTCGCTATCCCTCAGTTACCCAGGTGAGTGGGACAGGACGGAGGACAGACAGACATGTCCAGGACGGGAACTTGAGTGACCGGTTTGTCCTTGTGTGTCCTCAGGTTGGTGCCGGCTGTCCTCCACACACTGAAGGACAGGAAGCAGCTGCTGACCAATGAAGTTTATCTGCTGAGCGCGGTCACTGCCCTCCACAGAGTCACCGAGACGCTGCCACACTTCATCAGCCCGTACCTGCAGGACATCGCTGTCCAGGTGAGACACCTGAAGACACCTGAAGACACCTGAAGACACAGCAACACCTGTCCACTCTTTGTCCTCCTGCAGGTGTGTCGGCTGACGCGGCTAGTGGAGAACTCCTCCTCTTCCTCCTTGTCTTCGTCCTTCGTCCAGTTGTCTCTGCGTCTCGTCTCTCTCAGGAAAACCCTCGCCACGCAGCTGCCCCCCAGGGTCCTACTACCTGCCCTCTCCAGGTGCTACAGCGACATGGTCGTCGATAAGAAGGTGAGGGATATGGAGGTGATTGTCTCACAGAGACTGTGTGAGACCGTGTGATGCAATCAGCCTTTGGAGGTGGGGCCTGTCTGTTTAGTTTGACTTTTCTTGTTGGTGCTGGAGGTTGTTTTTTGGGACCATTTGTGAACAAGGTTTGACCTCTCTTCAGGCTCAGCTGGGGGCGCTGATGAGCATGCTGAAGGATCACATCACTCACATGGAGAAGGATCAGCTGAGCTTCCACCAATCAGAGCTCACCTCCTTCTTCCTCACCGCCCTTGACTTCCGTGCCCAACACTGTCAGGTGAGTCTGTCTCTGGTCACGTGACACCAGCGTCAGGTGAGTCTGTCTCTGGTCACGTGACACCAGCGTCAGAGTTTCTGTGACGTCACAAACTTTCATTTGTTTCCAGGGCGACCTGGAGAGAACGTCAGAGGTCGAGGGTCATGTGATCGACTGTCTTCTCGCCATGGTGATGAAACTGTCTGAGGTCACGTTCAGACCGCTCTTCTTCAAGGTAACATGTTTTTGTCTCGTTAACTCCGTGTTTTTGTCCCGTTAACATCGCGTTTTTCTCCCGTTAACTCTGTGTTTTTGTCCCGTTAACTCCGTGTTTTTGTCCCTAACATCGCTTTTTCTCCCGCTAACTCTGTGTTTTGTCCCGCTAACCCGTTTTGTCCCGATAATACCATATTTTTCTCCCGTTAACTCCGCGTTTTGTCCCGCTAACATCGCCGTTTTTTCCCGTTAACTCTGTTTTTCTCCGCTAACTCCATGTTTTTGTCCCGCTAACATCGCCGCTAACCTGTGTTTTTGTCTCGCGTTTAAACTGTTAACCTCTTTTTTCCTCCGCTAACTCTGTGTTTTTGTCCCGTAACATTGTTTTTCTCCATAATGTGTTTTTGTCCCGTTAACACCGTGTTTTTGTCCCGTTAACTCTGTGTTTTCTGTCCTGATAACATTGTTTTTCTCCCGTTAACTCCGTGTTTTTGTCCCGTTAACGCTGTGTTTTTGTCCTGTTAACATCGTGTTTTTCTCCCCTTAACTCCGTGTTTTTGTTCCGCAGCTCTTTGACTGGAGTAAATCGGACAGCCGCGATCGCCTGTTGACGTTTTACCGACTCTCCGACTGCGTCGCAGAGCGACTCAAAGGTCTGTTCGTGCTGTTTGCTGGAAATCTGGTGACAGCGTTTTCAGACGTGCTGCGACAGAAGCACAGCGCCACCTCAGGTGAACATTGATCAGGTTTTGCGCTGATTGTTGTGTTTGGATGAAAGACGTGACATTGACGTGGTTTTGTGGTCGTCAGATTTGTCTCAGGTGGACGAACAGAAGACGTCTCTGCTGCTGCAGTTTGTCCTCGACTGTCTCTATAAGATCTTCCTCTACGACTCGCAGCGATTCCTGAGTAAAGAACGAGCCGACGCCCTCCTCTGCCCGCTGGTCGACCAGGTCAGAATTCACCATCACAAATGATGTGTTCAGGATTAACTTTATAACACTCCAGTCATTTTTATCTACATGCAACTTTTATTTTTTAAAATATTTATTGTGTGTGTGTGTGTGTGTGTACAGTTGGAGAACATGGTGGGTGGGCAGGAGGTCTACCAGCAGAGGGTGGTCAAACACCTGGTTCCATGTGTGGGTCAATTCTCTGTGGCTCTGGCCGACGACTCTGAGTGGAAAACTCTCAACTATCAGATTCTGCTGAAGACGAGACACAGCAACGCTAAAGTGAGACTCACTCACTCGATATTTGATACTAACTCACTCACACAGCCTGAATCACTTTGTGTTCACCCTTTCATTTCTGTGGTGAATAAGTGATTATGCTCCTCCCCCTCAGGTGCGCTTTGCTGCTCTGCTAATGCTAAAGGAGTTAGCATCGAAACTGAAGGAGAATTATGTGATTCTGCTGCCAGAGAGTGTTCCATTCATGGCTGAACTGATGGAGGGTGAGACACACACTCACAGACAAATGTTTAAATGTAAAGGTGATTTTATGGCCGTAAAATTGGAAGGAACCTGGAACTGACTTCCTGTTTGCCTGTGAGTGCTTCCTGTGTGTGACCAGGGTGCGTTTGTTTTTCAGATGAGTGCGAGGAGGTGGAGCAGCAGGTTCACAAAGTCATTCAGGAGATGGAGAACATTCTGGGAGAACCTCTGCAGAGCTACTTCTAACACACACACACACACACACAGGAAATGCTTCAGACTAAAATAAAAAAGTGATCAGACTGTTTGTGTGTTTTCTGGGTTCTGAGTGAGAAAGTGACAAACACACACACACACTGGTGCCTCCATCACTAAGTTCAAATGTCTGATTTTGTCTCTTCAGTGTTCAGTGAAATCCAACGTTCAGGTTGACGTCAGTGACACAAAGTGACCACACGAGGCAGCAGAGGACCAGCAGCTCCTGTGATTCTCGCTCTGGACTTTGGTGTGGAAGAGTCAGCGGTTTGTCAGCAGGAGGGAAAATTCCAAAGCTGTTGTCATTGCAACAGTGATGAGTGGATGAAAGGAGGCGTCTCCTTTCATCCACTCATCACTGGTATAGTTTGAATTCTGAGTGGACAGAGAAAAAAGCAGTGATGCGATGTTCAAATGGCAACTTCTCTAAAACACACCAGGTTATTTTGTAAAACCACTAAATAACGCGTCAGGATCACAGAATTCCAGAGAAACGGAGGAGGAAAGAGACTTCCTCTGTTTCCCCTGCACCCACCATGGGGAAGGATGATGTGAAGACAGACATCAGTCGGGACCACCCTTTCCTGTCGGACATCTTTCATCGGGTAACGAGGGACGTCAGTGACATGACACGGGAGGTCCACCACTGGGATGAAGAGGAACGCGCCGCCTCTGTCGACGAGCAGGAGAAAGAGACACTGGGTCCAGTCACAATACAGAAGGTAGACGACTATCTGGATAAGTTCTTCTCAAGGAGGGTGGCGTTCACTGAAGAAGACTTTCAAATCACAAGAGATGCCAAAAAGCCAGAGAGGACACTGAAAAAAGACACGGGTCTAACCCAACACAAGTCCACCTTTGCTGAAGTACTTAAAGCTGTCCAATTTTTCTTGACGGGTAAATTGGATGTGAACGATTGTTCAAGACCACCTGAGTCCGAGACTGTCGCAGATACTCAAGTGTCTGAAACTAAACCTGCATCTTCAAAGTACGGAGATAATGATTTAATGTCGGATATTAAGTTGGACCACACGGTTACAAGTGTCTTCAGTCAGGTAACGAAGGATGTCAATCACCTGGTACAGAAGGTCCATCGCTGGGATAAAGAGGAATGTGCCATGTCTGAGGATCAGGAGGAGAAAAGCATGCTAGGTCCGACCACAATACAGAATGTAGACGACTATCTGGATACGTTTTTCGCAAGGAGGACAGCATTTGCCCAAGAGGATGCATGGAAACCCAAAAAAGAGATGAGTCTGTCCCAACCGAAGTCTGCCTTTACGGAAGTTGTTAAAGCTGTAAAAAAATTCCTTCCAGTTAAATTGGATTTTGAGGAGCCTGAAACAAGACCGTCCTCCAGAAAATCTACTGGTTCAGAGGAGAGCGCCACCGAGGACCTCCAGCCTGTCAACAGTCCAGTTACCGTGGATGAGGGTCTTAGTGCTGCTGAAGTTAAGGAGGAAGTAGCGGAAAGTGGTTCTGAGACCTCTTCAGCCAAGTCCGAGAAAATTGAGGATTTTGAACTCCTTGTCCCTGCTGAAGATGAGATGGAAACCTGCGGAATCTCTTCAGCTGATGATGCAGATGCACATGTCTCCAAGTCCCCTTCACCTGCCCCTGAAGAAATAACTGATGACACTCAACATGGCGTCTCTCCAGCTACGCTCGATGGGGATGCGAGTGCTGCTGCTGAATATGAGATGGAAACGTCTACCCTTGCAGTAGAAATCAGTTCTCAGACCTTGGAGGAGATCTGCAGTATCTCTTCAGCTGAGTTAGATGAAGAGGTCTCTGAGATAGACAGCAAGAAAACAGCTTCCCCCGTTTCACCTACGACCACTGAAGCATCTACCTTGGAGGTAGAAGACGGTTCTCAGACCTTTGAGGAGACTTGCAGGGTCTCCCCATCTTCATCTGAGTCGTCAGGAAAGGAAGAGAAACTTATCACTTTTGCTCAAACTTTGTTAGATGAGTTTATAAGAGCTGATCCTGACGCACAAACAAGTCCCCCTGATGTAGCAAAGATTTGCTCCGAGGTACTAAGGGACTCGGGTGGTATATGTGCAGGTTTGGAAGTTTCACAGGATGACAAGCTCACAGCCTCCATTAACCTACCAAGAATCACTGTAACTATTGAGGTGTCTGAGGTAGTAAGTGTGTGTTCTGAGACCACCTGCAATATAGAACTGCACTCTCCAGTTGTATCAGAGGATACCATAGATGTTGAAGTCCCAGAGAGCAGACCATCATCCAGTCATTTAGCTGAATCACGAGGCACCAGAAAACCACCTCCCCCTACTGCTGAAGCAGTACTTGATGAGTTAGATGCAGTCACATCTGAAGTAGCAGACAGTTGCACCACGGCCTTAGAAGACATCTGCACATCCTCTTCAGCTATGTCAGAGGAGGGTAGAAGTGAAGGAGTCCCTGAGTTGAGATCTCAAGGCAGCAGAACTATACCATCCCCTGTTTCCCCTGTGTCCACCGCTGTAGCAGTCACTGACAAAACCCAACCTGGCATCACAGTGGAGTCTACTTATAAGGTTTGCACTGAGGCCTTTGAAGAGACCTGCAGTTTCTCTCCAGCTCAGTCAGATGAGTGTGGAGATGAAAAAGCTGCTGAGACGAGACCATTTCTCAGCGACTCTATTGGACCACAAGACGGCAGGAAAACGGCTTCCCCTGCTTGCTTCATACCTCACACTGGAGCAGTAAGTGATGACACCCAACTTGGCATCTGTCTAGATACTCTGGATAAGTTTCAGAGTGTTACTGTTAGAGTTGAGGTTGAAACGTTCACAAGTGATGAAACAGTTGGTTCCTCTGAGGTTTTCGAACAAACCCGCATTCTCTCTTCAGTTGTGTCGGACAAAATCATGGGTTTGGTTGACAATGAGGTTCCAAGAGCTGCTGCTGAAAATGAGATGGAAATGTCCGGCCTTGCGGTAGAGAGTGTTTCTCAGACCTTTGAAGAGACTGGAAGAGTCTCTCCAGCTGTATCTGAGTCAGGGAATGACGAGAACCTTTTAAACTTTGCTCAAACTTTGTTAGATGAGTTTTTAAGAGCTGATCCTGATGCAAAATCATCTCCCCCTGATGTGGCAAAGATGTGCTCTGGGGTTCTCAAAGACACCGGCAGTATCTCTCCACCTTTAGAAGATACTGACACAAGACCATCCTCCAGCCATTATAGCGGATCACAGGATGACATGCACCCAGCCTCCACTGCTTTGTTAACGCCTACCACTGCCACACCATTATTCACTTTAACTCTTGAAATGTCTGAGATAGCAGAAAAGATAGCAGAGAACTTTAAGGATACCCACAAGGTCTCCCCATCTGTGTCAGAGGATGCAATAGATTTTGAGGATACCCACAAGGTCTCCCCATCTGTGTCAGAGGATGCAATAGATTTTGAAGACACAGGGAGACTGTCATGCACCCATTTAACTGAGTCACAAAGCACTAGAAAAACACCTCCCCCTACCCCTGCAACAGAATTTGATGGGTTCACCCAGGTAGACAGTTGCACTGAGGCTTTTGAAGAAATCTGCACTCTCTCTCCACCTGTTTTGGAAGATGGTAGAGATGACAATGTTCCTAAGACGAGGCTCTTCAGCCCTTATGTGGAATCTCAAGACAGCATTCTTACCACTGAAGTAGTCACTGATGACAACCTATCTGGCATCACCCCAACAATTTTGGATGAGGAAGATACATTTACTCCTGAGATGGCAGACCGTTGCACTGAGGCCTTTGAGGAGACCACAATTAGCTATCCAGGTGTGTCAGAGGATAGACAAGATAACGTCCCTGAGACAACTGATGACACCCTATCTATTGTGAATGAGGAGGCTTTTGAGGACACCTGCACTCTCTCTGGAGCTGTGTCAGATGATGGTGCAGTCCCTGAGTCAAGACCACCTTCCAGTCACTTTACCAGATCAGAGGAAAGCAGGACACCTTCCCCCGTGTCGACCATACCTACCATTACAGAAGTAACTGATGACACCCAATGTGGCGCCACCTCACCCATTTTGCATGAGATCACTGAGGTTGGACACAGTGTCATTGGGACCTTGGATGAGACCTGCACTGTCTCTCCACCTTACCCCGTTTCCCCCATACCTACCACAACAGAAGTATTAGATGAAACCCTACCTGCATACATCACCCAAGCTATTTTGGATGAGGTGTATGCGGTTACTCAGGTGGAAGATGGTCTCACTGAGGCCTTTGAGGAGACCTGCAAAATCTCTCCACCTGAGTCAGAAAATGACAAAGATGAAGTCTCCATGCTGGATGCAGTTCCAAGTGCCAAAAATGAGATGGAAACATCCACAAGGGTGGATGATGAGGTAGAAATTTCTCCAACCTTGGAGGAGACCTGCAGGCTCTCTCCAGCTGTGTCAGAGTCAGCAACAGATGACAACCTTCTCACCTTTGCTCAAACCTTGTTAGATGAGTTTGTAAAAGCTGATCCTGACATAACAAAGCCCCCTCCTGATGTGGCAAAGATTTGCTCTGAGGCTCTTAAAGACACGAGCAGCATCCCTCCAGCTTTTAAAGCTTCAGCCCCAAAACCATTGTCCAGCCACGATCTCGAACCACAGGATTTCAAGCACACAGTGTCCCCCTCAACATCTACCACTGCCACATTAAGTGATGACACCCGACCTAGAATCTGTGTATCTCTTGAGATGTCCACTACCTTTGAGGTCGCCGATACTTGCAGTGCCTCTCCAACTGTGTTAGAAGATACCAGAGATTTTGAAGTCCAAGAGCATAGACTGTCATTCAGCCACTTACGAGAATTAGAAGGCACTAAAGAAACACCTCCCCATACCACTGATATGGTAACCCCTGAGGTTGCAGACACTTGTAAAGAGGCCTTTGAGATCTGCATACTCTCTCCAGCTGTATCAGAGGATGGTAGAGATGAAGACGTCATTGAGACACATTCCCCTGTTTTCCCTGTGCCAGTCACTGCAGTAATAACTGAAGACACTCTACCCGACATTTCTCCAGTTGTACTGGATCAGGTTCTGAGTACTACTATTCAACATGAGGTGGATATGTTCATCACTGAGGTGGCAGGCGGCTGTAGCAAGGCCTTTGTGTCAGCAGAAGCTATGGATAAAGACTTACTTAAGACACGACCCCCCTCCAGTTGCTTTATATCCCCTATTTCCCAAATACCTACTACTACAGAGGTAACTGATGACACCCAACCTTGCATCACATCTATTTTGGATGAGATAGATACATTCACCATTGTGAATGCGGAAGACAGTTTCACTGAGGCCTTTGAGAATGCCTCTCCAGGCATGTCAGAGGATGGTAAAGGGGAAATCTCTGAGACAGGACCGTACACCAGCTGCTTTATCAAGTCAGATGAGGGTAGGCTAACCCCTTTCCCTGTTTCTGCCTCACCTACCGCTACAGAAATTGCTGATGACACCCAAACAGGCATTACTCCATATATTTTGGATGAGAGGGACAGGGTCACCTCTAAGGTGGAAGACAGTTGTACTAAGGAATTTGAGGAGACCAGTGGTGTCTCTCCAGCTGAGTTAGATAATGGTGAAGATGAAGAAATCTCTGCGGCAAGGCCGATCTCTGTTTCTGCCTTACCTACAGCAACAGAAGTAACGGATGACACCCAACCTGCCATGACTCCATCTATTTTGGATGAGGTGGAAATAGTCAGTCCTACAGTAAAGGATGTTTGTACTAAGGCCTTTGGGGAGACCAGTGGTGAAGATGAAGTCTTTCAGACTGGACTGTCCTCCAGCCTCCTTACAATTTTAGAGGAAACACCATCCCCCGTTTCTGTTATACCTACCACTACAGAAATAACTGATGACACTGGCATCACCTCACCGATTTTGGATGGAGTAGATATGTTCATCCTTGAAGTTGCTGAGGCTTTTGACAAGACCTGCACTATCTTTCCAGTTATGTCAGAGGATAGTAGAGATGAAGTCCCTGAGACAAGACCATCCTCCAGCCAACCTTTTTCTGTTTACCCTATTCCTACCATGACAGTAGTAACTGAGCACACCCAACCTGTCATCCCTCCAGGTGTTTTGGAAGAGGCAGATACATTAACTCCTACAGTGGAAGACATTTGCACTGAGTCTTTTGAAGAGACTAATATCTCTCCAGCTGAGAGAGAAATCTCCCCTACACCTTCTTCCGAAACAATACCTGACGAAACCCAACATGGAATCTCTCCAAGTGCTGCGGCTGAAGAAGAGATAGAAACATCCACCCTTGAGGCAGAAAACATTTCTCAGACCTTTGACGATACCTGTGGGATCTCTCAAGCTCCGTCTGAGTCAGGAAAGGAAAACCTTTTAAGTTTTGCTCAAACTTTGTTGGATGAGTTTATAAGAGCTGATCCTAATGCATCCACGCCCCCCCCTGATTTGGCAAAGATTTGCTCTGATGCGCTTAAAGACACCGTCAGTATCCCTCACGGTTTGAAAACATCCGTCTCAGGACCATCCTCCAGCCACTATACTGGATCACAAGATGTCAAGTACACAGCCACCCCTGTTTCCTCAACACCTATCACTGCCATGTTAAGTGACACCCAAATAAGAGTCTGTTTAGCTGTCCCCCCAGATGTGTCAGAGGATACCAGCAATATTGGAGTTGTAGAGAATAGACTGTCATTCAGCTACTCCACTGAAGCAACTGCAGCAACTTCATCAACTACTGTTGCAGTGGATACGTTCACCCTTGAGGTGGTAGATGGTTGCACTGAAGTCTTTGAGACAGCACCCTCCCCTGTTCTCCACATTCCTGCAACTGTAGAAATAACTGACGATATTCCATCAGGCATTACCCCAGCCATTTTGGAGGGGGTTCTGAGTACTTCTACTCAAGACGAAGTAGATACATTCATCCCTGATGTGGAATTCAGTTGCACCAAAGCCTTTGAGGACATCTGTAGTATTGCTCCCGCTGTGTCAGAGGAGGGCAAAAATGAAGGTGTTGAGATAATTACAGGGTTACAGGATAGCATGTCAACATCTTCCCCTGTTTCAGCCATACCTACCACTGATGGAACCGTACCTGGCATCACCCAAGCTATTTTGGATGAGGTGGATACATTCACTCCTAGGGTGTCCGACAGTTCCGTTGAGGCCTTTAAAGACATCTCTCCAGCTGTGTCAGATGATAGTAGAGATGAAGTTTTTCAGAAAAGACCGTCTTCCAGCAGGACAACACCTCCTGTTTCCCTTATACCTACTACTGCAGCAGTGACTGATGATGCCCAAACTGGCACCACCCCTTCTATTTTGGATGAGGTCACCCCTGTGATGGCAGGGAGTTGCACTGAGGCTTTTGAGGAGACCTACACACTCTCTCAAGTTGTGTCAGAGGACGGTAGAGATGAAGACGGTCTTATGACACAAATCTCCAGTTGCTCCTTAGGATCACAAGACAGCAGGACAACACCCTCCCCTACTGCACTATTAACTACCAATACAGAGGTAACTGATGACACCCAACCTGGCATCACCCCAGGTATTTTGGATGAAGTGGATAGATTTACTCCTATGGTGGCTGACAGTTCCATTGAGGCCTTTAAAGACACCTGCAGTATCTCTCCAACTGCATCAGATGATAGTAGAGATGAAACGAAAGCACTGTCTTCTGGCACGACAACACCTACCCTGGTTTCCTCCATACCTACCACTGCAGCAATAACTGATGTCGTCCAACCTGGCACTACAGTTAATTTGAATGAGCTGGATATGGTCTCTCTTGACGTGGCAGGCAGTTGCGCTGAGGCCTTTGAGGAGGCCTGCAGTGTCTCTCAGGTTGAGTCAGGAGAAAGTGGAGATAAAGCTCCTCAGACTAGATCATCATTCAACCTCTCTATAAGATTACAGGACAACAGGACAACACCTTCCCCTGTTTCCCCCAAACCTCCCACTGCAAAGGTCATTGAAATCACCCTACCTTGCATTGCCCCAGTCATTATGGATGAGGTGAATACATTTACTCCTATCAAGGAAGACAGTTGCACTATGGCCTTTCAGGAGACCTGCAGTATCTCTCCAGCTGAATTAGATGAAGTTTCTGAGACAAGACCCTTCTCCAGCCACTCTGTCAAATCAGAGGGCAGCACAAAAACGGCTTCCCCTGTTTCCCCCATACCTATCACTGAGGCAGTGCTTGTGAGTCTTGATGTGGTGGAAACTTTCACCCCTGAGGTGGCAGATCATGGTTCTGAGGCCTATGAGGATACATGCACTCTCTTTGAAGCTGTGTCAGAGGATAGTAGAAAGGAAGTCCCTGAGACAAGACGGGTCTCCAGCCACTCCGTGTCATTACAGGACAGCAGGAAAACACCTTCCACTGTTTCCCCCATACCCATGGCTGAAGCAGTAACTGATGAAACTCTATCTGGCATCACATCAGTTTTAGATGAGATAGATATGTTGACTGCTGAAGTGGCAGAGAGTTGTGCTGGGGCATTTGAGGAGACCGTCAGTATCTCTCCAGCTGAGTCAGAGGAGGGTGAGAATGAAGTCACTGACATAATATCGTCCTCCAGCCACACTATCAGATCACAGGACAGCGAGACAACACCTTCCCCTGTTTCCCCTCTACCTAATGCTGCAGCAGTAACTGATGACATGCTACATGGTGTCACTCCAGCTGTGTTGGATGAGGTTCTGAAAACTGCTGAAACAGAAGTGGATATGTTAACCTATGTGGTAGCAGAAACTTGCACCAAGGTCTTTGAGAACTTCGTTCTCTCTCAAGCAGAACCAGAAGTCCAGGATGATGGCATTGTCAAAGACACAATGCCAATTTCTACCCTCACTACCAGATTACAAGATAGCAGGACAACATCCTCCCCTGTTACCACCATACCTACCACTGCAGAGGTATCTGATGACAACCTACCTGGCATTACGTTTGCTCTTTTAGAAGGGGTGCTGAGTGCTCATCCTCAAACTGATGTGGATTTGTGCACCTCTGAAGTAGAAGAAAGTTGCTTTGAGGCCTTTGAGGAGATCTGCAGTCCAAGTGTGTCAGAGGATGAAGGAGATGAAGTCTCTGAAAGAACTCCATCCCTTAGCATCAGTGGTGCATCACAGAAGAGGGACACGGCTTCCCCTGATTTCCTTGTTCCTACTACTTTAGGAAAAACTGATGACAAACTAGCTTGTATTATTCCAGTAACAAGATCGTCTTCCACAGTTTCCCCTTTAAATCTCACTCCGACACAAATGGAGGCTTCTTTATGCAGCTTTTCCCAAGCAATCTTAAATGGGCTTCTGAAGACTCTTGCTGACAATGACATGACATTCACCCCTGAAACAGTTGTGGCAGACAGTTGTTCTCATACCCTCAGTAGGATCATGACTCAAATGAATCAGGACAAACTGAGAACAGGAGGTAAAACCAAGGGGGCATGTTATTCACACTCTTCTCACGAGACACCCTCCATCACACCTGAGTTGCAGAAAAGGGAGAAGTCCTCTGTGTGGAGAAAGGTTTTTGGTTTTGGCCAGAGCTACAAGATCCATCCACTTACACAGGAAGATTCAAAAGAATATTCCCGCTCTCCTTTAGTGACATCCTCCACCACAGAGGACCTTTTCCTGTCTGAAGATGAAACTCAGGAATTTCCAAAAAAGAAGACATCTGTATGGAGAAAGGCTTTTGGTTTGGGGCGCAGCAGCAAGATCCATCCACTTCAACATGAGGATTTAAAAGAATATTCTTTTTCTCTAGAGACACCCTCCACCATTGAGGACCAGTTCCTGCCTGAAGATGAACTTCATGAATTACAGAAAAAGAAGAAGACATCGGTGTGGAGAAAGGTTTTTGGTTTGAGGCGGAGCAACAAGATCCATTCACTTCCACATGAGGAATTAAAAGAATCAGAATCAGAATCCTGTATCTTTTTAAAAGAGAAAGAGGACAAGCCCAAGTCCAAACAAAATTGTTGCCTGCAGCTACTCTGTCGGTGCTGCTGTCCCTCAGAAAACTCTTCGTAACCCCAACCTGACCTGGACTGCAGCCACCTCTCTTCTCATCCCATATCCAACAGTTCTAGTCTAATGCTCATCCACAAAGATCCCAGTCCTGCACTAACTCCTCCCCCCCCCCCAGATTCACTCACTACCTATAATTTGTCAGTGATGGGGAAAGTACTGGACATGTTTCCTTCGTGGTCAGTCATGTCATTGTGTGATGTTAGCATTGCTACCTCAAAGAGTGTTTTTGGGTCAGTCCAAACTGACAGTTGATACCTACACGTCACTTTAATGCAGTTCGACTAAAGGCGCTTCTGTGTGGAATTTGCATAGTCATGATCCAGCTCTTAGATCATGATGGTTAAAGGAAAGAGGAACAATTGGTGGTGTTTTAAAGACATTTTTTATTACAATAACAAAATCTATACAATAACTAAACATAGTGTGTCAGTCAGTATCATCAGTAATGTATGTGTGGATGAGTGACCATCATGTGGTGGGGGAGTGTTCTGTGAATAAATGAAGCTAGAAGAAAAAGGCTGCAGCCACCGGTCAATCCAGACTGGGATTTGAACTAGGGATTTGAAGCTTGATGTTTTCCTGTGCTCTGCGTCGGGCTGATGCCAGATCCTGTTTCTTCCTTCAACAACCATAATTGAAGAGTGCTGAGGAACCATCAGGCCATCACAGCAAGTTTGTTTCCTTGCACACGTGGGTTCTCTCCAGGTATCTGGCTTCCTTCCACAGTCCACACACTTGTAGATGTGTCTGTCTCATTTCTGAACAAGGTCTTTGTGTCAATGTAACTTTGTCGTAAAACAATTTTCTTTTGCAACAGTAGAAGATCTGGCTATTTGATTGGAGAGACATTTTTATGCTGCATGCTCATCCCAACCCAACCCTCCCATTCATCCAGGCTTGGAACCAGCACGAGGAGTACACTGCATGTGGCCCAACTATTTGCTCAGCGACAGCCCAGCCTGCCTCTTGACCTGGCGGGAACTATCTGGGAACCCTCTGATTGCAAAGTTCCGTTTCTGCTCGGCTATGGGCCACCCCGTTTTTGTAGTAAAACAAATTAAATAAAATGTAAAGATTCACAGATACTGATACTGCTACTATTATTGTAATGGGGTAGAATACATGTTTTATTTATGTTTGACATACATTTGACAAATCTTTACTAACCTAACTCGACAACTTTACAATGACCCGAGGAACGCCTAGTGTAAAAGTGAACACAATTAAATAAATCTACAGTCAGTCTGAACTCTTGTGAAGTGTCACATTATATCTCACAGTGTGATGTAACAGAATCTGTATGTAACAAAGTCCTTTACCATACTGTACTATACTATACCATACTATACCGTACTAAAATATACCATACTATACCGTACTATACTGTATATAATATTTACAGTATATAATGTATTGTCTGAAACATGTCTGTAATTAGGGAACAAGCACTCACAGTGTGCGAGGACCTATTGTAATTCTAGGAATTATTATTTTTCTCCTCGGGGAATCTCGAATTTGACCCCCTGAACGTGCATGAAAATGGACGAAAATTGGCCGAAAAATTCGATAAAACATTGGAATTGCGAAAAACCAATGTAAAATGTCTCAGTAGTGCCCCCACAGGTCACATGCCTATGGAGCTGGCCGAAATTTAGTTTCACTAAATTTCACAAAATTTGAAATTTTCAAAAGTTATCAGAAACCTTAGCAGATTCAAAAGCAGATTCAACACGATGTCGGCCATTTTGAATTATGCGTTTCGCCGCTCAACAGGAAGTGCACTGTAACTCGCCCAAATATTGACTGATTGGTTCTAAACTTGATATGTGAGACCATGGGCTCGCCCTGATCACATCTGCAAGACATCACCTGCACACAGGAAGTAGATCGTCTGAAACAGAAAGTGCCCTTTAACTTCGCCAAACATTGACCAGTCGGCCTGAAACTTTTTATGTGAGACCAAGGGCGTGCCCTGAACACATCTGCAAGCCTTGACCTGCACACAGGAAGTAGGTCACCCGAAACAGGAAGTGCCCTGTCACTTGCCCGTACGTTGACCAATCGATCCAAAATTGATGTGTCGTACCAAGGGCCCGCCCTGAACACATTATTGGGGATCCCAATAAATAAACAAATAAACTATACTATACTATACTATACCATACTACAACATACCATACTATTCTACACCATACTATACTATACTACACCATACTATACCGTACTATACTATACCATACCATACCATACTATACTATACTATACCATACCATACTATACTATACTATACCGTACCGTACCATACTATACAATACTATATATATACCCTTGCCTCCCATGCCAGTGTTTTAATAATAAACAATAATAAAAAACAATAATCAGTGTTTTAATAATAAACAATAATAAAAAACAACAATCAGACGGTCAGGCATGGTTCTGTCCAGTGTCCCGGGCGGGTCAGGACGCCATTCACCCCAAGTTCTCTGAAGAGGAGCTGAATATAACTTTATTTACACAACACAACACTTTTCAAAATAAAAGTCAAAATCCCTCCTTTTCCTGTCTCCTCCCCTCCTCCTTTGAGCAGGATGACAAATACTGAGCCCGGCACCGGAAAAACAACATGGCGGCGAAACGGTTCCACAACACACGGTGCCTCAAAGAAAGCCAGATCGCCATACGAGCCGTGTTCTCAGAGCGGGAAAATGCGATGCTTAGGCAGGAAGTGACTAAGCTGAGGCAGGAAGTGACAGCTGAGGCAGGAAGTGAGACGCAGAAGGAACATCCTTACTAAGTACAACGCACGACACGGGCCGCTGTGAACACACACACACCTCACTGGTCTAACCCTCAAAAAACCTCAGCTCGACCCAACGACGAATCCCATTTTTTTGTCTTTCTCTCCACGGGACATTTACGTTGACAAAACCGTGATCAGGAAGACGCGAACGTCAAACATTGCAACACATGCAGGTTTTCAGTTCCACTTCCTGTTTGACATTTGACAAATGTCATAGAGGACGACAGTGAAAGCCCTCAGTGTCCAGATTTTTATTGGCTGATCCTTTCAGCTCAATACTCCATTCTGGAAAGGGTAACCAGAACAAGTACGGCGGGTACAACTCGACTGTCTTTCTGAAGGTTTATTCCACATACACAGTTAAACAGCAGACAGTTAGTTAGTTAGACAGTTATTAGGTTGTAAAACCGACAAGTCGTACAGGTTCTGATGATAGATTTACAAAGGCACATACGAAGGTTAATATATAACAAAACATGCACCTTAAAGGCACTTTAAAGGCAACAGTGCTTTGATACCAATTACAACAATAAACAGATAAATAGCTTTGCCTGCTAGAAAGTTCTCCACTCAGGCTGTCCACATGTTGGCGTAACAGAGATGATGTTAGTTAAAGGTTCAGTGTGTGACCTGTTTTACGGAGGCGGCCATCATGTGCTGTCATTTTTCTGCGGCAGCCTGAGAGGACAAACCACTAGATTTGATTCCTCTCACCTGTGCTGGTGTCACAGGCTCCGCCTCCTCTTCAGACTGTGATCATGTGACCTGAAGTTGAGTGATTCTGTTTTTAATGAATGAATGAATGAATGAATGAATAATATAAAATCCAGTCTGTATTTATTTCTGTAAAAGGTAAAGAAAACAATAAAGAAAGTAAATAAATGTAATGTTTTAGTGTGTGTGTGCCTCCCTCTGGTGAAGAGTGTTAGTATTGCAGGTGAGGCAATGAAAATTCAGCCACTGAACAAAATGAATATAAATGAAAAAATACTAAAATCTAAAGTTTATGTTTTATTATTAAGCAGTGAGGATTAAAGTGCAGTTCCAGCTGTGACCAGCAGAGGGAAGCAGCTCCATACTCATTGTGCTGTGAGGAGAGGAGACGCCCTGTCTCAGTACTCAAGTACGCAAGGATGTAGTTTTGTACTTGAGAAGTACTCGTGAGTACACACAGTACAGAGTACACACTCACAGTGCAGAGTACACAGCAGCTACTTCCTTGTTGTACTGTTTGTTTGACATGTGGCGCAGAGTGCTTAAGCCTCATTAGCGCCACCTACAGTGTTGATAAACATGAAAAAATAAACATATGAAATACTTTTAATAAATATGCATTTATTAAAGGTATTTCATATGTTCATTTTTTTCCCCACTTTCAATATTTAACTTCTTTTATTTATTTATTTACATTTATTAAAATATACAGAACAATGTGGAAATAGATATATTACATCATTGTAGTGTGTGTGTGTGTATGTGTGTATATATTTTCTTTAAATACAGATACAATGACCATGCAAATTTAATATAAATCTAAAATTCAAAGGCAAAATAAATCAAACTAATAATAAAATACAAACTTTCAAACATTTACATTAAAAACAAAATAACACGTCAACAACAAATCACACCGAGCATCTAATGACAGAGACGTCATGCCGAAGTCACGCTGCCCTCTGCTGGACACTGTGAGCACCAGCGTCCGCAGAGGCGGAGCTTATCAAACTATAAACACTAGAACTACTATAAATCCGTCAGATCACATGTTTAAATCACACAAACCACATGTCTGAATTCTAAATGACTCAAATGATCTGAAAACTTTGTTCAGGACAGAAAACACCTGTCACCTGCCCGTGTCACTTCCTGTCACCTGCTCAAGTCACTTCCTGTTACCTGTTGCCACCTAAGTCTATGATCTGAATCCAATCTGCTGCTGTAAGTACCTGCAGTATAATCTGTCTTTAATCTGATTAGCTGCTCTGAATCTGAATCCATGTCTTTAATCTCTTTGCCTTCCTTGAACCCATTTGTTTTGTCTCTTAATCTGATTAGCTGCATTTAATCTGATGGCATTTCCTTAGTGTACGTTTCCACCTGTTAACAGCTCTTTAATCTGATGACCTTCTTTTTAACCTTCTTTCCCATTTTAAACCTGATTAGATTAATTTAATCTGATTCCATATCTTAAATATCTACACCTGCCTCATGTCCTCAATCTGATTAAAGCAGAAACTTTTTTCACTTCAAACTTTATTGAACAGATATAAAAATACGACAGTTTCACTTCCTGTTGTTTTCACGTGGAAACGTAGATTAAATTATATTCTGATTAACTGATGAGTCATCGTCACACACACACACACACACAGACAGAGAGACACACACACCCCCCCCACACACATAATCCACAGAAAAGAACCATGGAGTGGGAGGAGCCATATGTTATTCATATCAGGATTGGGACGCAGCCATCATTGGCGGCTGAGTGCTGTTTTTTTATGTAAGGGAATTTGTCCTCACATCATGTGACACTCATGAGGGAGCCAATCAGCAGAGGGGGGGTCTCAGGAGACCGTGCCATGTGATCATGTCAGTTACACAGAAGCTGTTTTGGTTTCACCGTGAGTTCAAAGTCCTGAAAAAAATAAAAAACAGGATTAAGTTCAGGAAACAGCTGTCTTAGCCTTTTATCTACGTCACATGATCGCGTCTTTATCTATGTCACATGATCGCGTCTTTATCTACGTCACATGATCGTCTTTATCGTCCCTTTAGTGTGGGAGAGTGAATGGTTTACAAAGTTATTTAAAAAAATAAACAAACATATGGGAAATTCATGTCTTCTATACGTTAAACACGTGGAGATGACACGATCAGCTGTTACCCCTGCAGGTTTAAGTTGGTACTACGACATTCACTTACGATCACAGTATAAACTTTGATGCCAAAAACATGAAAGAAATGTGGTTTCCCACACAGACACACACACACACACGCACGCACACACACTCCTGCAGCCTGTAAATCCCTTGCTTGACCCCGCCCCCTTAATCACTGAGATGAATATAAACCCTCAGAGGACAGAGAAATAATGTGTGTGTGTGGTAGACAGACGCAGCAGATGTTTGTCAGAAGGGAAATCTGATGATGTCACACACAATGGTATGAAAACAGATGATGATGATGGTGATGGTGATGGTGGGTGACATCATAGAGATGTCACAGTGGACTGATACAAATGTGATTACTATATCTCACTGTTCACTCTCCCACACCAAACTTCATAGAGAAAATCAGTGATTTTAACATCACACACACAGGAGTTGTTGATCCACTGCTGCCTCAATCACTGAGTTCAAATGTCTCATTTTAATGAATTCGGCATTTCAAATATTTCATTTACACTTGAGACTTAACTCAGTGACACAAAGTGACCACACGAGGCAGCAGAGGACCAGCAGCTCCTGTGTCCCTGCAGCTAAAATCACTGGTTTTCCCTATGAGGTTTGGTGTGGGAGGGTGAGTGGATAACAGATGTCTGTGTAACAGTGAGATAAAGACGAGATCATGTGACGTAGATAAAGACGAGATCATGTGACGTAGATAAAGACACGATCATGTAACATAGATAAAGACGCGATCATGTGACATAGACAAAGACAAGAACATGTGACGTAGATAGAGATATGTGAAGATAAAGCGAGATCATGTGGCGTAAAGACGCGATCATATGGCGTAGATAAAGACAAGATCATGTGACGTAGATAAAGACGCGATCATATGACGCAGATAGAGACACGATCATGTGACATAGATAAAGACATGATCATGTGACGTAGATAAAGATGTGATCATGTGACGAAGATAAAGACATGATCATGTGACCCAGATAAAGACAGGATCATGTAACATAGATAAAGACGCGAACATGTTACATAGATAAAGACAATCATGTGACGTAGATAAAGAAGTGATCATGTGACAGAGAGATTTGTGTCTCTGTTTCTCAGCAGCAGGGGGCGCTTTCAACACAGTCAGCTCATACAAGCACCTTTAAAAACTAGAGCAATAATTAAAATCAAGTGTTACCATGGCGACGAGACATTGTGTTTACAGATCAGCACAAAAAACTGAAACTCATTTCATCAGGTTTTTCTTCCCTTGATAATCTGATTAAAGAAAGGACCAATCAGCTGCTTCAGACTGGACCATGTCACATGTGACCACGTCACCCACTTTAATAATAATTGATTTCCATACATTTGCTAATGCGTGATGGATTATTGTGGGCACACAACACTGTGTGTGTATGTGGGTGTGTGTGTGAGTGTATCATCACTCTTATGCCACATGCTATTTACATCAGAACTGTTTTGTTAAGTCGTAAAATGACGACGTATAAAAACAAACATCGTAAAAATGACGACGTATAAAAACAAACATCATAAAATGACAATGTATAAAAACAAACATCGTAAAACGACGATGTATAAAACAAACATCATAAAATGACGCATATAAAACAAACATCGTAAAAATGACGACGTATAAAAACAAACATCGTAAAAATGACGACGTATAAAAACAAACATCATAAAATGACAATGTATAAAAAACAAACATCGTAAAAAAGACGTATAAAACAAACTTCATAAAATGACGATATAAAAACAAACATCGTAAAATGACGTATAAAACAAACATCATAAAATGACAATGTATAAAAACAAACATCGTATAAAACAAACATCATAAAATGCGCATATAAAAACAAACATCGTAAAATGACGTATAAAAACAAACATCGTAAAATGGCGACTTATAAAACAAACATAAAAAACGACGATAAAAACAAACATCGTAAAATTAAGACGATAAAAACAAACATCATAAAAATGACGACGTATAAAAAACAAAAATCGTAAAATGAAGACGTATAAAAACAAACATCGTAAAATGGTGACGTATAAAAAACAAACATCGTTAAAATGACAACGTATAAAAACAGACATTACTTTGTGTACGACTTACTGTGAAACAAACATGTTACAGTCGTGAAGTTAATGGTAAAAATAGCCGCGGTTGTTAATTTCACGTCACATTTTTGTTTCACAGTAAATCGTATGTTGTAAACAAAGTAATGTTTGTTTTTATATGCCGCCATTTTACGATGTTTGTTTGAGAAAAATATCGCAGAGCTTTGATATCAACTGGTGTTGCTAACAATAGTTAGCCCGTGTTACAATGTTTTTTACCAACTTCTCAAACGAGTTCTTATGTAAATAGAATGTGGCTTAAGACTGATAAAATGGCACAACCTGTGGGAGGAGTCACAACTAAGCCACGCCCACAGGAAGCAGAAATGGAGGTTGTGAGAGAAAGCATCACTGACTATTTTTGAAAAAATACTTGAGGGCCAAAGTCATCTTTAGCCGCAGCGACTTCTTACCTCGTGCTGATGTTAGCACTTTGTCAGGACGTTATTTTTAAAAAACTAGTCCGGAATTAAAAAGACGGTCTGTCGTCGTCTGTCGTCCTTACACCAGCGTGCTCCTCTTCTCCCTCTCTCCTCGGTCTCGGCTCAGCTCCAGCGTGGGGAGCTCAGCACGGGCCGCGTGGTCGTAGCGCGATGAGGAGGCGGGCGAGTTCTGCATGACCACCAGGCGTATGGGCGACTGGCCGGGCGGCGGCGGCACAGCAGCTGAAGCGGTGTCATCGGGCGTGTACTCTTTGGTGGGGTCTTTGCCACGGCAGTCGTAGAGGATGCAGGAGATGAGGAAGACGAGCAGCAGGATGACATAACTTGCCACGAGGATGATGAGGTTCAGGGTGACCGGGTCAATCTCCAGGTAGAACTCCATGAAACCCATGGTGCCACTTCATATCTCGACCAGGATCCACGGGAGAAGAGCAGAGGATGATGGGAAATCAGGGAAAAAAGAAAAAAAAAGAAGACGAATGATGGAGACAGAAGATGAACCCGAAGCAGAGGACGATGAAATGAGAGGATTGACAGAGTGAGAGATGAAGCTTTAATCCTCCACACTGCTGCTACTGCTGACGGAGAGTAAAGCTGCTGCTGCTGCTGACGGAGAGTAAAGCTGCTCATTTTTAATAACTTAATCCAACATTATTCTCATTTTGCAAAACCACATAAACACGTGGCGACAGAAGAGCGTTCTCATCACCCTGTCATACCAAAGTCAACTCACTCTGTCACACCAAAGATCCACTGCTTCCTCCATCACTAAGTTCAAATGTCAGATTTTTTTGTACATTCTTTTTATTGAGCATTAAAGTGATAACAGTCCAGCACAGTACAGTATATATACATATATACATATATACATATACATATACATATATATGTACAGTATACATTTGTTTTGGCCAGGCAGTGTACGTATATATATATATATATGTATATATATATATATATATATATATGTGTATATATATATATATGTGTATATGTATACATATATATATATATATATATATATACACACAACAACAGCGTGTGTGTGCTACTGCTATTTCAGAGGCTACGAAGCCGCACAGAAAGCGAAAGTTAGCCATTAGCACCATGCTAGCTCTTCCTGAGGCGAGCTGCTAAAACAACATTATTTCATAAACTTTCAACAGCCTCCGTTTATTAATTATACCCCAAAAACCAGCCATGCCAAGACCTTTGTGTATTTTAGATGTGTCCTGATGCTCCACACACGGCGCTAAGTATGTCTGCGTGGCCGGTCCTCGGGCTCTGTGTTTACCTGCGGCACAACTCGCTCACCCTGTGTGGGTTGGGCTAATCTAAAATAGTGAAAACAAGGGGGGGGTGTGAAGACACGCTGTTACCTGTGAAACACGGGTGCTCTGAACACCCCCATGAGCACTTGGTACTTTCCTCTTATGCCAAAATAAGTCATGTGTCGTATATTAAACAGTCTATTAGACTGTTTTTTGATTTTTATTACCGTATTTATACATTAGTACAAGGCTCTATTAAATGCTATTAAATTAACCTTATCTTATACGTTGCGAGTGTCATTGTTAAGGCAGTAGTACCAGTAAATCTCCAATAGGTGTCAGCATTGCTATGTAAACAGAGCAAATAAGATAAATGTTGTAAGCTAGTGCATTTTGCAGAAAATCTTAATTAAATGTGTTGATTAAATTGAATTGTTTAATAAGTAGTCAAATATACAAAGACCAATAAAATTTGCGGTAAGAGAAACTGTGCTCTAGTGGTAAAGAGGTTTATTTTCATGGACAAGCATCAACTCTCTTCCATTTTTTTGTTTCACTGTTTTTTACAGTGTGGTAGATTAACTCCTCTGTTTCACTGTTTTTTTACAGTGCGTTAGATTAACTCCTCTGTTTCAGCTTTTTTCTTTGTTTAACGAAATGTTTTCTCACTCTGGTTTTATTCTTGGTTACAAGTATGACAGGAAAAGAAAATGCACTGTCAGCTTTTTAACTTTTTAATCGGCCAGTCAAAGATGGCCGTTTATATAACTAGAAAACAGAGTGGAGAACAGCGTGGATGCTAAGCTTATGCGAATGCTAAAGACCAGGCTGAAAACAGATTTGACTTTTTTTTGGTTAACAAATAATTTGGTGGAATTTTTGTGTGTCGGGGGAGAAGAGAGTTTTATGTTCTGTGAAAGACAATGATTTAGTTTTTTTTTTTTTTTTGGGTCTGTTAATTTTCTTCTTGTGTTTTTCTCTCCTCCAGAGCCAAAAATGTAAAGGATAACATTTTCTGAGCAAATAAAGGAGACTTAAAGATCAAATCTCTCTCTATCTGTCTTTCTCTCTGTCCGTCTGTCTGTCTCTCTCTGTTTTCCTCTCGTAGACCGGATGTGAGGACACTTCTCCTCCTCTTCCTCCAGATGTGGACTCCTTCACTCACTCACTCGCTCACTGCCTCAGTGAGCGAGAGTGAAACCTGATCCCGCTCCGGTCCAGACCTCAGCGTGAGTGAAGATGTTGAACACGGAGCACAAAGACACGAGTCCACACTGAGTGAGCAGATGGTTCTGCTGAGGGAGGAAGAGGAGGAGGAGGAGGAGGAGAAGAAGAAGAGGAGGAGGAAGAAGAACAACAACGAAGAGAAGAAGAAGAAGAGAGAGGAGGAGGAGACGGTACAGTTTGTTTGTGTGTGAGAGAAAGATTTAAAGAAGTCATGAATGAGACTTTCACGTGTGTTCACAAGTTTTTGCCCAGTAGCGCCAGCTGTTTGTTTCATGTCGGTCTTTTTTAAACGACAGTGAAGCTTAAAGTCAAAGTTTTAATCATTGTAACTGAACTTCTGCTCCTGGTAACCATGGTAACCATGTTACAGCTCTGCTCTGTTATTGGTCGACTAACTAGCTTGACTTGCTGCTGATAACCAGTTAACCCAACTAACACCAGGTTAGTTTCCACTGAAGGATTATTAATACCTAACTAATAAGCTAACAAAGTAACAAGCTAAGTAAATAATTTTACTTGTTGGTTAGTTGCATGCGTCTATACAGCAAACATTTAGCACGCATCTATACGGCTAACATTTAGCATGCATCTACACAGCTAACATTTAGCACATGTCTATACAGCTAAAATTAAGCACTAAGTTATACAGCTAACATTAAGCATGCATCTATATAGCTAACATTTAGCACACATTTATACAGCTAAGATTTAGCACATGTCTATAGAGCTAAAATTTAGCACAAAGTTATACAGCTATCATTTAGCATGCGTCTATACAGCTAACATTTAGCACACATTTATACAGCTAAGATTTAGCACGCGTCTATAGAGCTAAAATTTAGCACGAAGTTATACAGCTATCATTTAGCACGCGTCTATACAGCTAACATTTTGCACACATTTATACAGCTAACATTTAGCACGCGTCTATACAGCTAACATTTAGCACGCATTATACAGCTAACATTTAGCATAGCTATCCTTTAGCAGACATTATACAGCTAACATTTAGCACGCGTCTGTCTAGCTAACATTTAGCACACATTTATACAGCTAACATTTAGCACGCATCTATACGCTAACATTTAGCATGCGTCTATAGAGCTAACATTTAGCACACATTATACAGCTAAAATTTAGCACATATTTATACAGCTAAAATTTAGCATGCGTCTATATAGCTAACATGTAGCACGCATCTATACAGCTAACATTTAGCAAGCATCTATACAGCGATCATTTAGCAAGCATCTATACAGCTATCATTTAGTATGCGTCTATACAGCTAACATTTAAAACGCATCTATGCAACTAATATTTAGCACGCTTCTATGCAGCTAACATTTAGCTCACATCTATACAGCTAACATTTAGCACACGTCTATACAGCTAACATTTAAAACATGTCTATACAGCTAACATTTAGCACGCGTCCATACAGCTAACATTTAGCACACCTTTATAGAGCTAACATTTAGAACCACAAACAATGCTAGTTGTCTGTAGCTAAAATGAGCCAGCTACGAACTAACCCCGTTTAACAACTAATGCTAAATAAGGCTATGTTACCAGCAAAACATGGTGTAATGTTTTCAGGCGTCCAGCTAATTAACTAGCTAGCTGTTTAAAGTTACCTGTCGGCTCATTTTAACTAGCTCGCAAACATGACACTTGCTAACATGATAGTCGCTAACATGAGCCTCTGTTTACTGTATAAAGTAAATGCTAATACAATAATATGTGCTCGCTAAAAAACAACAACACAGAGGTCATCAATGACCCTGACTTTAAATATGTGAATGTCAATGCTAGCACTAGCTAACTAACCCTACTGTATATGACATGGCAGCTAATTAACAGACTCACTAACATAATCAGCTAACTAACCGACTAACTTAGCAAGTCAGCTAACTAACATCTAACATAATCAGCTAACTAACATGACCAGCTAAACTATCTCAATTTAAGTAACGCTGTGATAAGTTAGCTACAGGTTTAACCAGCTAACCTAATAATTAATGAGTTACCAGCTGATTATTAATTATCAGTCATGGAGCTGGTGTCCTGACCTCTGACCCCGCCCTGACCTCCACAGACATGGCTGAAGATGTCGTTGGATTCTGAAAATCCCTGTGTGTTGTTGTCGCTGCGAGATTCCAGGACGTCGTGTGTTTTCCAAACAGCTGACGAGAAAGATGAGTTGCCTGGACTGGGAGAGGAGAGGTCAGGATTATTAATCCACTAACACAGAAGATTCCCCAGAGTATTCTTCCTCAAATTAAAAATCCATAATCCAGGTTTTTATCCTGAAGTTAAAAATCCATGTTTGCAGGTGGAAACCCCAGTTTATTCCTAAAAATCTATAATTCCTGGATTATCTCTGAAATTAAAGCTCGATAATGTACGGTTTATTCCTGAAGTTAAAACTCTATAATCCCTGGATTAATCCTGAGATTAAAGAAGCATGATCCAGTGTTTAATCCTTACATTAAAACAATCATCTTCCCGGGTTTAATCCTGAAATTAAAAATCCATGATTGAGGGATTGAATCCTAAAGTTAAAACTCTATAATCCCTGTTTTTTTATCCTGAATTTAAAAGTCCATAATCCAGGTTTAATTCTGAAGTGTACCTGCTGTGTCTGTCGTCCTTCAGTGTCCTGGAGATGCTGAGCTACTCAAAGTTCTCTGACCTGGAAACATGGCTGTGCATGCCGTCCTCACTGCTGCTGCCCCGGGCTCCTGAGTCCACCCACACCTCCTCTGCCTCCTCCTCTTCCTCACACTCCTTCAATTCTCCTCCCATCTCCTCGTCCTCCTCTCGACGCTCCACCTGCAGTGAGCCAGGAGAGAGAGATGCTCAGTTCAGGTAAACGTCACCTGATGGTATGTTTGTCTGTATTTAACTCGCACCAAACCTCACAGACAAAACCAGTGAGCTGCTGGTCCTCAGCTGCCTCGTGTGGTCACTTTGTGTCACTGATTTAAGTCTAAATGAAATATTACAAATGCTGAATTTACTAAAATCAGACATTTGAACTTAGCGATGGGGGCAGCAGTGTGTGTGTGTGGGAGAGTGAGTGAGTGAGTGAGTGAGTGGTTTACACGTGAACGTGTTCTGAAGACATCGCAGACTTAAACTTTATTATCTGTTGTGAAGGTGAACTACCACAAATTCCACACACTGTGGCTGCATTTAAACATGCACAAAATGGCCGCCTCTATAAAGCACAACCTTTGCTTAAAGTATGTTTAAAGTTTAAACAGTTCACTTATATGTAGAATGATTCAATGCAGCAGGGGGCGCTCACTGTGTGTGTTAGTATTAAAAAAACCTCTGTGATTATTTTCATCTGGGGAAGAATCTGGTGGTGTGTGTGTGTGTGTGAGTGTGAGTGAGTCACATTAAATGACAGCGTGCGACTGTGATGTGTTCGAGGACAGTGGACGAGTCAGACTCGAGGCCTCTCTGATGTTTGTTTGACGTGGTTTTCACTCTGGCTCCGTTTCACTGTTACTATAGAAGATGGCCGCCGCGGCGACCACCGGCTCTGCCTCTGTTCCGATGTTTACACAGAGTGACTCCGCCTCCACTTACCCAAAAAAAGAGATGTGTTGGAGTTGTGGTCAGTACACAGAGCTCCGCCCTCTGCCCCTGCAGAGCTCCGCCCTCTGCCCCTGCAGTGAGAACATTGTTCCTCTGTCAGTTTGTCTGTGTCACCATGACGACGGCCCTTAGAGGCGGGAAGATAAGGCAGAGACTGCAGAAGGTTTGAGGGGAAACACTGGTGTTTGTAGAGCTCATGTAAGGAAGGGAAGCCATAATGGACGTATAGAGCACACACCCACACACACACACACACACACACACACATGCGCACACACCCACACACACACATGCGCGCACATACACACACATAGATTAAAGGGAAATTGAAGAATGTTTGAATTCTCAGGAGCTTCATGGACATGCAACTATAAACAGAAGGTTCAAGATTTTTTTAAGTGTCATAACACATATGGCAGACAGACACAGACAGGCAGACAGACAGACAGACAGACATACAGAAGGACAAACATAGAAACTGAAATAACACGGTGTGAGTGAAGACACTTAACAAAAGATTTGAGTTTCTGATCTCTCCGTCACATGATCGCGTCTTTATCTATGTCACATGATTGACTTTATGTCCGTCACATGATCTCGTCTTTATCTACGCGTCTGATCTCGTCCACATTTCGCTATCGTCACATGATTGCGTCTTGTCTAAATCATGATGCCGTCTTTATCTCACGTCATCATCGCCTTTAACTACTTAACTTCGACTCACATGCCATTGCGTCTTAATCTACGTCACATGATGCCGTCTTTATCTACGATCACGCTGATGCGTCTTATCGAAGTCACTGCATGATGAAGCGTCTTTATCTACGTCATCACATAGTCTTTAACTTCGTCCGCTGCGATTGCGTCTTAATCTCGTCACGCCACATGATGCGTCTTTATCTACGTCACATGATGCGTCTTTACTCGTCACATGATTGCGTCTTTATCGTCGCACGTCTTTACATGATTATGCCGTCTTATCTCACGTCACATCGATGCCGCCACGCTTTTATCTACGTCATGATCGCTCTTTAACTATGTCACAAGGATCGTCACATCATGGCGTCTTTATCGTCATGATCATCTTAACTTCGTCACATGATTGCGTCTTAATCTACGTCGCAATACGTCTTTATCTCGCGTCACATGATCTTTAACTAATGTCACATGATCGCGTCTTAATCTACGTCACATCATGAAGCGTCTTTATCTAAATGCTGTCATCTTCTTTACGTCACATGATTGCGTCTTAATCTACGTCACATGATGCCGTCTTTATCTACGTCACATGATCGTCTTTACCTCGATCCGCATGATTGCGTCTTTATCTACGTCACATGATTGCGTCTTAATCTCACGATACATGATGCCATCTCGATCTGCGCGATGCGTCTTAATCGAGAGTCACATGATGCGTCTTTATCTCGATCATCATGCGTCTTTAACTTCGTCACACATGAAGTTAACGTCTTAATCGTCACATGATGCGATTTATCTACAATCCATGATCATCTTTAACCACGCTCGCTACGATTATTGATAGCGTCTTTATCTACGTCATCATATCTTTAACTAATGTCATGATTGCGTCTTAATCTCACGTCACATGATGCCGTCTTTATCTACGTCACATCATCGTCTTTAACTACGTCACATGATTGCGTCTTAATCTACGTCACATGATGCGTCTTTATCTCGCACATGATCGTCTTTCAGTCACATGATGGCGTCTTTACGTCATGATGCGTCTTTATCTCGTCATGATCGTTCTTAATCACGTCACATGATGCCATCTTTATTAAATCACATGATGGCGTCTTTATCTCGTCACATCATGCGCTTTAATTCGTCACCGATTGCGTCTAATACATGATGCCGTCTTTATCTCGTCACATCTATCGCTTTAACTCATCGTCTTTGCTTTACGTCCACATGTTGCGTCTTAATCCATCACATGTGCGCTTTATCTCACGTCACATGATCGTCTTTAATCTCGTCACGCGTCTTTAAATGGTAACTTTATTCACGCATCATCGCGTCTTTACGTGCGCGCTTTATCTCGTCATGACGTTTAATCAAGTCACATGATGGCGTCTTTATCTACGTCACATCATCGTCTTTATCTAAGTCACATGATTGCGTCTTTCTTCGTCACATGATGCGCTTTATCCCACGCTACATGATCGTCTTTATCTCCACGTCCACATGAATCGTCTTGGCCGTCACATGGGCTAATCTCGTCCACATGTCATGCCGTCTTTATCTCGTCACATGATGCGTCTTAATCCACGCCTGATGCGTCTTTATCTCCACGTTTTAACTATGTCACATGCACATGATGCGTCTTTATCCACGTCACATGATCATCTTTAACTATGTCACATGATGCGTCTTTATCTACGTCACCTGATGCCGTCTTTATCTACGTCACATGATCATCTTTAACTATGTCACATGATCGCGTCTTTATCTCACTGTTACACAGACGTCTGTAAACCACTCATTCTTCCAGACACACACACACACACACACACACACACACACCAAACACATAGAGAAAACCAGTGATTTTAACTCACAGGGACACAGGAGCTGCTGGTCCTCTGCTGCCTCGTTTGGTCACTTTGTGCCACTGACGTCAATCTGAACGTTGGATTTCAAACACACATGTCTGATTTCAGACAAAATCAGACATGTGAACCTAGTGATGGAGGCAGCAGTGGACCAACCACCACCTTTGTGTGTGTGGGATGTTAAAATCGCTGGTTTTCTCTGTGAGGTTTGGTGAGGGAGAGTGAGTGGTTTATATTGTGTACTTTTCTATGCAAGTGATGAACTCTTCTAACTCCATCTACAATGATTCAGTGTTTAATTTGTCTCCTTAAAAATGACTTAATATTGCGACAACATGGTTCAACCCGTCTTTTACATCACTCCCCATGCAGGTTGTCCCTGAATGACTTCACCTCCTTCACTCCATTTCTGGGGAAAGGAACGCCATTTGTGTCCACACCTCACCTCCCCCTCTTCTCCTCTACCCCCACTGATGTCCCTGTGCCAGCGAGAGACTCCTCCTCCCAGAGCGGCATCAGCATCAGGAAACGGCGACGGCTCGCGGCGAGTCCCGGAGGACTACACTGGAACTGTGCAGGTGAGTACACACGATACACAGCAAGGGGGGACGTGTCCTCAGAGCGTGAGCATATCCTGTCATCAATGATGACAACCAATCAGCAAGCCAGAGTCAGTTTTTAAAATAAAAGTCTTACTTTACACATCCATGCCAAGGCAGAATCCCAGTTTTCAAAGTAAAAGTGTTACTTTACACATTCATGCTAAGGCAGAATCCCAGTTTTCAAAATAAAAGTGTTACTTTACGCGTCCATGCTAAGACAGATTTCAGAAGTCATAGTTTCAGTTTGTCCACACTAAAAGACACAAGCACAGTTTTCAAGTGTTAGTTTCTGCACTGAAACAGAATGTCACAGTTTTCTAAATAGCCTTTTATGTTCATCTACACTACAACACAACCCGGCAGTTTTCAATATAAAAGTGTTTTTTATTTTCTTTCATGCTAAAACAGAATATTGTGGTTTTTCCCAATAAAAGTCTCAGTTTCTTTTTGTCCACATTACATTTTCAAAATAAAAGTCTCAGATTGTCTTTGCTAATACACAACAGTTTTCAAAATAAAAGCCTATCTGTAGCTCTGTGGTCGTGCGACCGGTGAATCAGAGGACATATGAAGAGTTGGACGTGCCATCGTGTGAGGACTGTTTCACACACAGACACACACACACACACACACAAAGAGATACACAGTGTTTACACTTGACTTCCTGTCCTGTTGCTCCACCCTTGTGGAGAATGATAATGAGCTTCCTGTTGAGCAGATTAGAGCGCTGTCTCTTATCTATGGGATGTTGTGAAGTGATCTTTAAAAAAACCCAAATAACATATATAATGAGATCTCTTGAATAAGAATTGGATTCATTTATTTATTTAATAAGACATATTCATTCATTCATTTAATAAGACTTATTCCTTCATTCATTCAAAAATACTTTTATTAATTCATTCAAAAATACTTTTATTCATTCATTCATTTAAAAAGATTTATTCATTCATTTAAAAGGCTTTTATTCATTCATTCATTCATTCATTCATTTAGTAAGACTTTTTGTCATTTAAAATACTTTTATTCATTCATTGGGCTTTCAATCATTAATTTATTTAAAAAGACCTATTCATTCATTCATTCATCTAAAAAGACATTTATTTGTATTAATGTATTCATTAATTTAAAGATAATTTTATGCATTCATTTAAAAAGACTGATTCATTCATTCATTCTTTTATTTCTGATGATATAATGAATGTGGCTCCACTGCAGAAACATAAATATGACTTCACCACCAGAGGGACCTGTGACTCCAGCCTGATGTTCACATGAAAAGAAAGTGAATTAAATGGATTAATGTTTAACTTTGAAACAATCATTTACTTTAATGATGAAGTAACAAATAACATTGAACTCATCACTTTCATCAATGATGAAGGGATTGATTGTTTCCTACTGCAGATTACTACAGATTACACTGACGTTCTTTATTCTATTGTCGTGTTGTTGTTGTGAGTTTTTGTTGTCATGGTGATTTCAGCGTTCTCCTAAAGCTGCAGTGACATCTAGTGGTGAGACAAAAGAAAAGTATGGTGGCCTTTAAACACCAGAAAGAACAGAAAGGATGTTCAACCTCACAGTTTTCAAAATAAAAGTCTCAGTCTCTGTTTGAGACCTCGACACAAACAGCGTAGCGACATGAAACAAACACGACAGAAGGCCGATGACAGTGAAAGTGTTACGACCCCACACTGCCCTGTGTATGTGTGTGTGTGTGTGTGTGTGTGTGTGTGTGTGTGTGTGTGTGTGAGATGGGTTGCAGGTGTGTGTGTTTGAGTGAGTGAGCCCAGGGAGGATCTTGGGAACTGATTGGTCCACAGTCTGAATAAAAGGCCTGGACATCGCAGCTGCAGGGACTTCCTCCAACCACTCACAGCTCGATCTGAACAAACCTTTAAATAGGTTGTTTGACTTGTTGCTGGTGGTTTCTCACGATTCATGTTGTGATCAGGTTTTCCCCTAGGCCTGGTCGTAACAGGCAGCCATCTTGGAATCCAACTTTCTGAGTTGCTTCAAAAGGAAATTCTGACTTCCGAGTATAACTGGAACAAGTGGAATAATTGAAAACTCTGCCTTTAAGATCTGTGTGTTTCATCTCATGTAGTTTTAATGCAGCAGCTCAGGTAGTCAGCTGACACCTGATCTCACACACACACACACACACACACACACAGTGAGTGAGTGAATGGATGGACACATGACACCAGCAGCAGAACAAGATGGATGCTCTGTGTGTGTGTGTGTGTCCCTGGTTTCTCTCGTCCAGCGTCTTCGGTGCAGCGTGACCTCTGGTCACCTGATCCGTCCCCGGGGTCGGCGGTGAGCGCAGCAGCCGTACAAGGTGGCGGTGCGAGGAGCGCCCCCAGAGCAGGGGTGGGCGGGGCATTGGCGGTGTGCGGCAGCGAGCGGTCTACCTTAAGGAAAACGGCTTCTGTTGACGAGCGATTGCTGCAGCCGGCGAGCGGAGAACACCTGAGGAAGAAGCTCCGCCCCCTCCACGTGAGTCCAACTTCATTCTCATCTATATATCAAGATAAACTATGGGACAGAGACCAGAGTACAGAGACCACAGGAGACACACAGAGGGGACAGAGGACAGAAACTACAGGGGACAGAGACCACAGAGGAAAGAGGACAGAGGGGACAGAGACCACAGAGGACAGAGGGGACAGAGACCAGAGCGGATGTCTGTGTGTTAACATAGTCAAACAGGATCAGACTTTTATTTTGAAAATTGCTGTTGCACTTCAGCGTGAATGAACAGGAACTGAGCCTTTTATTTTGAAACTGAGTCAGAAATTATTGAGGTCAGATTTGAAGTTAATGTGCGATGTCACACCTGTTGCCATGGTGACATATGAAGTAACCTCAGACAGATGGACTGTCCGTCCCAGCCGTCCTTCGCTTCATTGTCTCAGTAAATAAGAGAAAAGGAAGCAGTTTGGCGTCTCCACGTCGACACAGGCGTCCTGCCGTCATCGCCACTGATGGAAAATAGACGCAGTGAGACAACAGTGACATGCAGTGAGACAACAGTGATACGCAGTGAGACAACAGTGACATGCAGTGAGACAGCAGTGAGACAACAGTAAGACAACAGTAAGACAACAGTGAGACAACAGTGAGACAACAGTGACATGCAGTGAGAGTGGCGGGAGAGGGGGTAGAGTGGTTCAGTGGTTAAGACCGGTACCCTGTGTTCGAAAGACACAATGGTCACAAGTTCGTCTCCACCCCTGGCTGATTGTACTTAATTCCATTGTAAGTCACTTTGGATAAAAGTGTCTGCTAAATGACATGTAATGTAATGTAATGAGACAGCAGTGAGACGCAGTGAGACGCAGTGAGACAGCAGAAAAGAATTTGGGGCGTGAATAAGAAAGAGTTTTGTGTTTAAATTGTTTTTATTTTTCGCCACCTGGGTGTTTTCAAAAGCATGTGCTCCCATTCAGGTGAACACGTGCTTTTCATGTGCTCACATTCAGGTGAACAAGTGCTTTTCATGTGCTCACATTCAGGTGAACAAGTGCTTTTCATGTGCTCACATTCAACAAGTGCTGAACTCACTGGTGAACTTGCTTTTCATGTGCTCACATTCAGGTGAACCTTTCATGTGCTCACATTCAGGTGAAACTTTCATGTGCTCACATTCAGGTGAACACTTGCTTTTTCATGTGCTCACATTCAGGTGAACACTTGCTTTTCATGCTCACATTCAGGTGAAACTCACGGTGAACAAGTGCTTTTCATGTGCACATTCTTTTCATGTCAGCGGTGAACTTGTGCTCACATTCAGCTCACTCACATTCAGGTGAACAAGTGCTTTTCATGTGCTCACATTCAGGTGAACACGCGTTTTCATGTGCTCACATTCAGGTGAACAAGTGCTTTTCATGTGCTCACATTCAGGTGAACACTTGCTTTTCATGTGCTCACATTCAGGTGAACAAATGCTTTTCATGTGCTCACATTCAGGTGAACACGTGCTTTTCATGTGAAAATAAGGAGGAGAACTTTCTGCTAAAATCATTGATTTCTTCTGTGGACTTTGGTGTGACAGAGTGAGTGGACAGTGAGATAAAGATGTTCTGTTTCTTCTGTGTCTTCCACAGAGCGCGGGAAACACGGGACGATACGACACCAGGACAAAGTAAGTCCACATTCTTTTGTTTGTCCTCTTAGAATCAGACACTGTAACAAAGTATTTATACTATTTAACAATTACTTTATAGCTGCTGACCTCGACCTCCTGTCCTCGACCTCTTGTCTTCGAGCTCCTGTCCTCGACCTCCTGTCCTTAACCTCTTGTCCTCGAGCTACTGTCCTCAACCTCTTGTCCCGAGCTCCTGTCCTCGACCTCTTGTCCTCCAGCTACTGTCCTCAACCTCTTGTCCTCGACCTCTTGTCCCTCGACTGTCCTCAACCCCTTATCCGACCCTCCAGCTCTGTCCTCACCTCTCCTCTCTCGAGCTACTGTCCTCAACCTCCTATCCTTGACCTCTTGTCAATCGACCTCCTGTCCTCGACCTCTTGTCCTGACCTCCTGTCCTCTGTCCTCAACCTCTTGTCCTCGACCTCTTGTCCTCGAGCTACTGTCCTCAACCTCCTATCCTTGACCTCTTGTCCCCACCTGTCCACCTCGTCCTCCACCTCCTGTCCTCGACCTCCTGTCCTCACCTCCCCTGTCCTTGACCTCCCTTCCTTGACCTCCTGTCCTCAAGCTCCTGTCCTCAACCTCCTATCCTCGACCTCTTGTCCTTGAGCTACTGTCCTCGACCTCTTGTCCTCGTTGTCCTCAGAGTTGTGGAGGAAGTCGAGCGTTAGGTTCGATCCCATGTAACAGTAACGTCAGATTCTGGAGAACATTGATGTCTTAAAATGCTGTGTTTTTTTTACACACACGCGCGCACACACACACATACACTCAGTTTAATCAGAGTGTTAGACTTCACCTCATGTGGTTTTATTGAAGTGAAATTGTTAGAGTGTGTAGATGATTGTGTCACTCAGCAGCAACTGTGATATCACACACACACACACACACACTCGTGAGGGGCCCTAGGTAGCCATTAAGAATAATGGCCTCTGGCTATGCGTTGCCATGGTGATGAGAGGAGGCAGAAAAGGCTGCAGCTCCTCTGAAGACGTTTACAGCGACACATCATGTGACACACACACACACACACACCCACACGCACGCTTGCACACACAGACACACACACACTAAACAATAAGTGCAGCTCTGAGTGTTTTAGTCCTGACTTGAGTTTCTGTCTGTCTCTTTGTCTGTCTCTCTCTCTCCCTCTCTCTCTCTACTTCTCTTGTAAAAAATGGTCAGAGATCAAAGGTCACTGTGACATCACCCAAACCGGCTCTGTTAATCTGACTAATAATCCATAATCACACAATCTCAAACTAAATTATCGTTTTACTGATTTGTGTGATTCACTGATGTCCCCGCCCCCTCATTCAGCCTCCCCCCCCCCTTCACCTGTTGCTCTTTAAGGGTAACCATGGAAACAGCTGTGAGCCAATGAGCAGCAGCAGCTGTTGCTGGTGGCGCTGCAGGCTGACAGGGCGCTGACAGGAAGCTGACACGTTAATCGTTTGTCACAACATCCTGCAGGGGAGGGAGGGGGAGGGACAGAGGAGGGGCAGGGGGTGGAGCTGTAACTCCTCCTGCAGCTGCACGTTCACACAGACGATTCCACGAACTAACCCTTTTATTTTCCACACATACAGTTGTATCGGAATATCTGTCAGAAACATCGCAATTCAGAGCGTCTGTCATAGCAGGAGCCGCGACCGGGTGTCTGTTATTATCACGATATTTAAATCCCCACATGATATTATCACGATATTTAAATCACGAAATGATATATTCACGATATTTAAATCACAATATGATATTAAAACGATTTTAAAACCACAATACGTTATTATCACGATATTTAAATCACCACACGATATTATCCCAATATATAAATCACAATATGATATTATCACGATTTTAAAACCATAATACGATATTATCACGACATTTAAATCTCAACTTGATATATTCACAATATTTAAATCATCGTTAAATTAAATCAAAACCTAAACACATAAATAATCACCTGATTTAATTTGAACAGCTGCAGTAACAGCAGAGTCCACCAGGGGGCAAATAATCATCAGCTCCTCCTGTTCATAAATTAATCCAATGAACGATTTTTATTTTTTGAATCTCATTATTAAAAATGAATCTGTTCAAACGATCTCTCACCTGATCGATCAGAATCAATTAAGATTGATTCATTTTGATCAATATTGATTCATTTTGATCAATATTGATTCATTTTGATCAATATTGATTCATTTTGATCAATATTGATTCATTTCATCGTTATAAAAACACTTCCTGTCATTTTTTATTAATTTCCCTTTTTCCCCCCGTTGTTGTTGTTTGTGTCACAGTGTTTTTCCTTCACGTCAGTAAATATAATCAACTGTCACACACACACACACACACACACACACACACACACACCACCCTCTTTTATTCTCTGCCTTTTCAAAGCCTGAAGCAGCCCCTCCTCCATCCTGAGTGTGTGTGTGTGTCGCGATGTGTTCACTGGTGAACAGGTGTCTACAGTCAGTCAGAGCTGGAGCTTCAGATAGAGACAATCTCTCTCTCTCTCTCTCTCTCTCTCCCTCTCTCTCTCTCACTGAGCATCACATCTGGGGGGCTTCCAGAGGCTCCACCTCCTAACCCCCACACTTTTCATACACACACACTGATGGTGTGAGTGTGGAGATGCTGTGAAGAGCAGCAGCAGCAGCAGCAGCAGTGAGGAGGAGGAGGAGGAGGAGGCTTCAGTCAGAGAGATCAAACCCAGTGGACAAGCGGAGACGCTGGGACAGATCTGCTGCTGAGTAGCTCCGCCTCCACGCCGGCCGTCACACCACGGCAAAAAACGCTGCAACAAACGCTGCTGAAGCAACTTGTGCTTTACTTTTAGCCGACACATCTGCAGGACTGTCCTCTCTCTCTTCTTCACTTTCTTTGATCTGATTCATGGTGAAAGTTTGACGCGCCACAGGGGGAGGAGCTTGTTGAGTAAACTGTGATTGTGTTAAATGTGACAGGTGAACGCAGCACGAGGACGATGAAGGTGTGACGACGAGTTTGTGAACGTTTCCTCGTTTCGCCTGAAATCTCTGACGTCTCCTGACCTCAGCTGTGTGTGTGTGTGTGTGTGTGTGTGTGTGTGTGTGTGTGTGTGTGTGTGTGTGTGTGTGTGTGTGTCTGTGTGTGTGTGCATGTGTCACAGGTCTGAGAGTAAGATCTCTCGATTGGCTCAGAGGTGGAACCACAGACTGATGTCAGGAGATGCTCTGATCAAAGACCTGAGGCCCCTGTTTTACTCGGTGGGAAACCCCCGATCCTCACTCAGTCTGGACAGGTGAGGGCGCTCTCACACACACACACACACACACTGTGGGATCACTAAGACACAAAGTTGGCCTTGTCAACACATTAGTTTAAAACACACAAAGCTCTTGGCATGGCTGTTTTTTGGCGTATAATTAACAAACGGAGGCAGATGAAAATCGACAGGTGGCGCTGGTTTATGAAATAATGTTGTGTTAGCAGCTTGCCTCAGGATGAGCCTCTGATTTCAGAGGTTAAAGAAACACGTTTAACCTCTGAAATAGCAGTAGCACACATGCTGTTGTAATCACGTGATCACAATGGGTGCTGCTGGAGCGGAATGGAGATTTTAGAGGCAGTCCGATATAATCTGATACTTGTTGTTTGGCTGATATCGGACCGATATCAATATTGAGTTGGGAAATTCCTATTATTCTGTTTGATGTTTGGAGTCCACCGAGTAAAACAAGACTGGAGTTGTAGATTTGAGAAGAACTAAACAACCATGAGTCCAAGTGGAGTCTGGAGTCATGAGTCCAAGTGGAGTCTCGATTCATGAGTCCAAGTGGAGTCTAGCTGTTGTTTTGAATGAAGCACGATGCGTCATTTGCGTGACCCGTTTGACCACCGTGTGTTTGTCCCAGCAGACATCTCCCGGGGGTCATGACCCAGCAGATGCAGAACCTGCAGTTGTCGCAGACCAGGAAGTGCCCCGGTGGGCCCTCCTCCCCCAGCGCTGCCAAGCGACTTTACAGGAACCTGTCGGAGAAGCTGCGAGGAAGCACCTCCTCCTTTGAAGATGCCTACTTCTTCGGGAAGACAGATCGACTCCGCAAGGCCTCAGTGAGACGTTTGTTTGTTTGTCCATCCTTTAGTCTCTGAAACAGATTGATACTGTCAATGAGCACTTATAGAAGAGTCATCTACCAAACACTCACTGAATATCTGATGAAATGTTACTGAACAGTCGAACAAAGAACAGTCAGTGAACAATGAACAGTGAACAAAGAACAGTCGTTGTACAGTGAACAGTTGGTGAACAGTGAACATTCGTTGAACAGTGTACAGTCATACAGTGAACAGTCGGTGAACAAAGAACAGTCGTTGTACAGTGAACAGTCGTTGTACAGTGAACAGTTGTTGAACAGTGAACAGTCATACAGTGAACAGTCGGTGAACAAAGAACAGTCGTTGTACAGTGAACAGTTGGTGAACAGTGAACAGTCGTTGTACAGTGAACAGTTGTTGAACAGTCATACAGTGAACAGTCATACAGTGAACAGTCGGTGAACAAAGAACAGTCGTTGTACAGTGAACAGTTGTTGAACAGTCATACAGTGAACAGTCATACAGTGAACAGTCATAGTCAACAGTGAACAGTCGTCAGTGAACAGTGGTGAACAGTGAACAGTCGTTGAAACAGTCGTTGTACAGTGAACAGTTGTTGAACAGTCATACAGTGAACAGTCATACAGTGAACAGTCGGTGAACAAAGAACAGTCATTGTACAGTGAACAGTCGATGAACAGTAGTTGTACAGTGAACAGTCGGTGAACAGTGAACAATTGTTGAATGAAGCAGAAACAAAGAACTCAGAGAAGTTAAATTTGAGGTTATTTCAGGATTAAAGTTCGCTCTGACTGTGCTGTGAGCGCCCCCTGCTGCTGGTCTTCTCCAGCTCCTGTGTCTTTTCTCTATGGACTTTGGTGTGGGAGAGTGATCATGTGACATAGACATGCTGGACTCACAGAACAGTCATGTGACTCTGTTGCAGACGATGCAGGGCAGTGACTGTATCTTGGAGGCGGTGGAGCAGCAGGACCTGGACGCGGTGCAGATTCTTCTGTACCAGTTCTCGGCCGAGGAGCTGGACCTGAACACGCCCAACAGCCAGGGTCTGACGCCGCTTGATATCGCTGTCATGACCAACAACACGCCCATCGCCAAGCTGCTGCTGAAAGCCGGAGGCAAGGAGAGTCCACACTGTGAGTACGCCTCCTTCTGGTTTCAGTGTGTCATCACACGCGTAAACCAGAAGAATAAAGATTAAACAGAGAAGAACATGTTTGATAATCTAATCTGTATTTACATGTTTTTTAGGGCTGTAATCAACCAAAGAAATTCTTAGTCGACTGAAGCCCTGAAATTTCCACTGAAAATGGAATTATGTTCATATGCATGTTCGTCCTCGCTCTAACTTCAAACTTTTACTCTTAAACACAAAAGTCCACCTGAGGAAAAATAATATTAAACAAAACAGATCAAGACCAGTGCAAATAAAGTATCCAACTGAAAAATAAAACAAACAGTGGGCACAGTGCAATTAGGAAATAAAACATATCAAAAAATAGAAACTGCCCAAATCCTATAAATAATACTAGAATTAAATGTGCACAGTAATAAAAGGGAACCATACAAGTACGTTATTTAGCCATAAATAACTCTCATAAATAGGTCTCCCGGAGACCTTTCGTGCGTCTGCAGGTCGAGTCCCGGTGTGTGACACTCTTGCAGTGACCACACCACAGTTTGCGCTGACAGACTCTGGCCAAGTGTCCCTTCAGACCACACCTGATGCACACCACATCCGCCGCTGAAATCTTCTCAGCTCCCCTGTCGCATGTACTGGCTTCTCGCTCGTTTTGCTACTGTGTGCGCAGCTTCATCACGTTATCATCTGTGGCTGCAGCAGTGTGCATCTTCTCTGTGTCCTCGTAGCTCTGTAACTTTGTTTTAAACTAGGCAAATGTTATGGTCTCATTGCGTTGTGTGACATGGATCACAAAAGGTTTGAAGCCTTCAGGCAGACCTTTCAGAACCATAGCAATTAATAGTCCATCACTTAATGTCTCACCGGCATGTCTTAATGCTGTGATCGCAGTCTCTGCTTGGATCACGTACTCCGTCACACTTTCACTCTGTGACTTTTCAAGTGAAGTTCTTTATAGAGGCTTACAGCGCAGCTTACGCCCGGCGTGGCTGACGCCCTGCATCTCTAACCATCCGTGTGACTCCTTCAGTGTTTCCACACATCGTGCCATATTCGCTGCGTTGTCACAGACAACAGACACAGCATGTGTGTGTGTGTGTGTGTCTGTGTGTGTGTGTGTCTGCTGCCCAGTCTGAGTCTCCTGGACCTGAATGGGCCTGCTATCCCCCCACACACACACACTTTACAGTCGTTATTTAACAGATTTAAATGTATGTGTGTGTGTGTGTGACAGCTTTAACGAGGTTTGTCATTTAATGGTTTAACTTTTCCAATGATGCGTGAAACTCTGGGTCAATAACAGCTCAGTGATTTATAGTGCAGCAGGGTCACGGTGGTGAGCGCTCTGTCCACACGGCGGTGGCGGCTCGATCCCGTCCCTTTAAACAAACGCAGAGTAAACAGTTTTGTCGCCTGGGGCTGCTGCTCTGTTTATGTCATTCCTCTAGTACCAGGCTGACACACCTGTGTGTGTGTGTGTGTGTGTCTGAATTGAAGAGTTAGCATGCTGCTAATTATCATCTGTAGACAAAAATAAAACAGATTTTTATAAAAAATAAAAACGCAGTAAGAGAATAAATTTATCACAATAACATAAGTTCAAAATATGATCAGTCAATGATAAATGTGAACACAGTGCCACCTGCTGGTGTGTGAATGAAAGTCATCATAAAACATGTTGAATTTAAAATGGCTGACAGTCAGGAGAGGGGGGAGGAGCTTGAAGTGAACTCCTGCGTGTGTCTTTGAATCCCAGTTGTGTGTGTGGAGAGTCGGGAGCAGCACCTGACCTCTCTGGTCCAGGAGGCGGAGCAACGAGCGGCCGACCTGGCAGCACAGGCTCAGAGGGACGGCCTCTCCCTGGAGGCGTGTCATAAAGACAAGCAGCTGCGCGCGTGGGAGTGGAGGAGTAAACTTTATCAACGCATGAGGAAGGGCTTCCAGCACGCACGTGAGTCGCCATAAAGAAGCCTGCTCATACAACGTTATTGAAATCACTTTTTTATGACATCATCATTGTTAGGATGACATCATGTTTACACCATGGATGTAGCTCCGCCCCTTTGGGAACTGGATATAGCTCCACCCATGGCTCATTCATTTGCCTATGCCAGAAAAGTTTCTGATTTCCAGGTTTGTGTCTTCAGGTGTCTATGTCTCCAGGTGTCCATGTCTCCATGAGTCCTGTGTCCATGTGTCTTGTGTCATGTCTCCATGTCTCCATGTGTCCTGTGTCATGTCTCCAGGTGTCCTATGTCCATGTGTCCTGTGTCATGTCATGTCAGAGGGGGCGGAGTTACATCCATGGTTTCCACATATTTAAAGGGATAATTTGGTTATTTTTTATGTGTGCTTGACTTTTTAGAAATAGAAAACCTTGAGATATTTTAATGGTAAATGGCATGAATGAATGAGTGAATGTATGAATGGATGAATTGATAGTTAATGATGTCACTGGGTTTTATGTCGGGCCCCTGCTCAGGTCCCCCGGAGGCCCCCTCTGTGGTGCGTCTGAGTGTAAGCAGCAGCTCGACGCTGACCGTCACGTTTCAGGAGCCACGATGTCTCAACTCAACAGTGGTGACCAAGTACAGAGGTAAAGACGTCCACAAGAGACGGATGCAGACGACTGATGGACAAACTGACGTCTCTGTGTGTGTGTCTGTGTGTGTGTAGTGGAGTGGAGCTGTCTGAAGGACTTCTCACTACTCGCCGGAGAGACGGTGCTGGACAATCTGCAGAGCCTCAGGTTCACCATCAGCGGCCTCTCCACGGTAAAACCAGCAGCCGTCGTCCAAATGTGTTCTCTATGTCCAACAAAGAGACAAAACAGCCACAGAAGCACAGGAGCTGCTGGTCCACTGCTGCCTTGTGTGGTCAGTTTGTGTCACTGACGTAAATCTGACCAGAGGATTTCAAACTCACAGATGGAGACAGCTCCTGTGTCTCTGTAACGTCAATTGTCTTCACTCCTGTGTCTCTGTGACGTCATATGTCTTCACTTGTGTGTCTCTGTAACGTCAAATGTCTTTACTCCTGTGTCTCTGTAACGTCAAATGTCTTCACTCCTGTGTCTCTGTAATGTCAAATGTCTTCACTCCTGTGTCTCTGTAACGTCAAATGTCTTCACTCCTGTGTCTCTGCGACATTTTCATGGACATTTGTGGCCTTGTTGTTGGAGATGAGATGGCGGCGTGCACAGACGCAGCGGCTCGGGGCTCCCCACCTCTCTGTACCTTTATGTGTTTTATATGTTTTTCCACTCTGTTTTCCACTCTCAAATCATCAAAGCCTGGCCTGAAAACACTTTCCTCCAGCTGCAGGACTGCTTTGCCTGCACAGAGTGGAGCATTTTGAAGACCAGGATCTGGACACATTCACTGAGTCTGTCCTCTTCTACATAAAGAGCGTAGTAAATGTCACAGAGGAAAGACGCATCCGGGTCTTCCCAAACAGGAAGCCCTGGATGACAAATGAAGTCCAGACTCTGATCAGAGCCCGGAACTCAGCCTTTAGGACAGGATACTGGGTTCTCTACAGCACCGCCAGAGCCGACCTGAGGAGGGACATCAAACAGACCAAGGATTCCTACAAAAGGAAAATGGAGGGATGTCAGATGGGTGTCAGATGTGGAAGGGCATCCAGGCCTTGACGAACTACAGAGGCCACCCCCTCCCACATCCCCCAGCAGCAGCAGCCTGGCAGAGGAGCTGAACAGTTTCTTTTCCCGGTTTGAGACCACCACCACACACCCGGGTAATGCCACCCCAACTCCAGCACCCCACCTCTCTCCCTCCAGGAGCATGGGGTGAGGAAAACTCTACGGGCAATGAAACCCAGGAAAGCTGCTGGTCCCGACGGTATCCTGGGAAGGTGATCAAAGCATGTGCAGACCAACGGGAAACCGTCACCACCTTCAGGTTTCTGGGCACCCACATCTTCTCGGACTGCTCCTAGACCTTTAGCGTTAAGGCCCTGGTGAAGAAGGCTCAGCAGCGACTGTACTTCCTGCACATCCTCAGGATGCACAACCTGGACACAAAGCTGCTGCTGGTCTTCTACCACTTGTTTGTTGTTGTGTTTTTTTATGTCCCAGTCTTTGTCTCTAACTCTTTGTTGTTGTTGTGTTTTTTATGTCCCAGTCTTTGTCTCTAACTCTTTGTTGTTGTGTGTTTTATGTCCCAGTCTGTCTCTAACTCTTTTTGTTGTGTGTGTTTTTATGTCCCCAGTCTGTCTCTAACTCTTTGTTGTTGTGTGTTTTTATGTCCCAGTCTTTGTCTCTAACTCTTTGCTATTGTTGTTGTTAATGTCCCAGTCTTTGTCTCTATCTCTTTGTTGTTGTTGTTGTGTTTTGTCCCTGTCTTTGTCTCTAACTCTTTGTTATTGTTGTGTTTTTTGTCCCCGTTTTGTCTCTAACTCTTTGTTGTTGTGTGTTTTATGTCCCAGTCTTTGTCTCTAACTCTTTGCTATTGTTGTTGTTAATGTCAGTCTTTGTCTCTATCTCTTTGTTGTTGTGTTGTTGTGTTGTCTTTGTCTCTAATTCTTTATTATTGTGTGTTTTATGTCCCAGTCTTTGTCTCTAATTCTTTGTTATTGTTGTGTTTTTGTCCCAGTCTTTGTCTCTAACTCTTTGTTGTTGTGTTTTTTTATGTCCCAGTCTGTCTCTAACTCTTTGTTGTTGTGTGTTTTTATGTCCCAGTCTGTCTCTAACTCTTTGTTGTTGTGTGTTTTATGTCCCAGTCTGTCCTAACTCTTTGTTGTTGTGTGTTTTTATGTCCCAGTCTGTCTCTAACTCTTTGTTTGTTGTGTGTTTTTTGTCCCAGTCTTTGTCTCTAACTCTTTGCTATTGTTGTTGTTAATGTCCCAGTCTTTGTCTCTATCTCTTTGTTGTTGTTGTTGTGTTTTTGTCCCTGTCTTTGTCTCTAACTCTTTTGTTATTTTGTTTTTTGTCCCAGTTTTTGTCTCTAACTCTTTGTTGTTGTGTTTTATGTCCCAGTCTTTGTCTCTAACTCTTTGCTATTGTTGTTGTTTATGTCCCAGTCTTTGTCTCTATCTCTTTGTTGTTTGTGTATTTTTATGTCCCAGTCTTTCTCTAATTCTTTGTGTGTGTGTTTTATGTCCCAGTCTTTGTCTCTAATTCTTTGTTATTGTTGTGTTTTGTCCCAGTCTTTGTCTCCTGTCTCTAACTCTTTGTTGTTGTGTGTTTTATGTCCCAGTCTGTCTCTAACTCTTTGTTGTTGTTGTGTGTTTTATGTCCCAGTCTTTGTCTCTAACTCTTTGTTGTTGTGTGTTTTTTATGTCCCAGTCTTTGTCTCTAACTCTTTGCTATTGTTGTTGTATATGTCCCAGTCTTTGTCTCTATCTCTTTGTTGTTGTGTTTTTTATGTCCCAGTCTTTGTCTCCTAACTCTTTGCTATTGTTGTTGTATATGTCACAGTCTTTGTCTCTATCTCTTTTTGTTGTTGTGTTTTTTTTATGTCCCAGTCTTTGTCTCTAATTCTTTATTATTATGTGTTTATATGTCCCAGTCTTTGTCTCTTTGTTATTGTTGTGTTTTTGTCCCAGTCTTTGTCTAACTCTTTGTTGTTGTGTGTTTTTATGTCCCAGTCTTTGTCTCTAATTCTTTATTATTATGTGTTTATATGTCCCAGTCTTTGTCTCTAACTCTTTGTTATTGTTGTGTTTTGTCCCAGTCTTTGTCTCTCTAACTCTTTGTTATTGTTGTGTTTTGTCCCAGTCTTTGTCTCTAACTCTTTGTTGTTGTGTGTTTATGTCCCAGTCTTTGTCTCTAACTATTGTTTTGTCCCAGTCTTTGTCTCTATCTCTTTATTATTGTTTGCTTTTATGTCCCAGTCATTGTCTCTAACTCTTTGTTGTGTGTTTTATGTCCCAGTCTTTGTCTCTAACTCTCTTGTTATTGTTGTTTTTATGTCCCAGTCTTTGTCTCTATCTCTTTGTTGTTGTGTGTTTTTATGTCAAGTCTTTGTCCTCTAACTCTTTGTTATTGTTGTTTTTTATGTCCCAGTCTTTGTCTCTATCTCTTTGTTGTTGTGTGTTTTTTATGTCCAAGTCTTTGTCTCTAACTCTTTGTTATTGTTGTGTTTTTTATGTCCCAGTCTTTGTCTCTAACTCTTTGTAATTGTGTTGTGTTTTTATGTCCCAGTCTTTGTCTCTAATATATACTTTTTGTTATTGTTGTGTTTTTTATGTCTCACAGTCTTTCTCCTAACTCTTTGTTGTTGTGTGTTTTGTGTGTTTTTTATGTCCCAGTCTTTTCTCTAACTCTTTGTTATTGTTGTGTTTTTTTATGTCCCAGTCTTTTCTCTAACTCTTTGTTATTGTTGTGTTTTTTATGTCCCAGTCTTTGTCTCTATGTCTTTGTTATTGTATGTTTTTTTTATGTCCCATTCTTTGTCTCTAACTTTTGTTGTTGTCTCAGGGTCGCCGCTACCACGTCCGAGTGTCGGCGTATAACATGAAGGGCTGGGGTCCGTCTGCCGCGTCCCTCCCTCCATCTGCTTCTCCGTCCAGTGAGTCTGAAGACACATGGTCCACCTGTGACCCCTCAGGCTAATGCTAATCTAACTACATTCATGCTAAAGAAGAAGCACAGGAGGTTGGACACAATTAACTCTGTAACACCTTTATTTTGAAATTCTGCTTCAAAACCCATCATGAAAGTAGTTGGTAAAAAGACATTCCCACCGAATTTCAGGGAATCATGACTTAAAACAGTCAGTAAGAGATATAAAACAGTCAGTAAGAAACAAACAGTCAGTAACGGACATAAAACAGTCAGTAAGAGACACAAAACAGTCAGTAAAAGACATATAAACAGTCAGTAAGAGACAAAAAACAGTCAGTAAGAGACATAAAAGACAGTCAGTAAGAGACATAAAACAGTCAGTAAGAGACATCAGTCAGTAAGAGACATACAACTGCCAGTAAGAGACATAAAACAGTCAGTAAGAGACAAAACAGCCAGAAAGAGACCTCAAAGTCAGTAAGAGACATAAAAGAGACACAAAACAGTCAAGAGACATAAAACAGTCAGTAAAGAGACAAAACAGCCATTAAGAGACAAAACAGCCATTAAGAGACATTAAACAGTCAGTAAGAGACATAAAAAAGTCAGTAAGAGACATAAAACAGTCAGTAAGAGACATACAGCTGCCAGTAAGAGACATAAAACAGTCAGTAAGAGACAAAACAGTCAGTAGAGACCTCAAACAGTCAGTAAGAGACATAAAACAGTCAGTAAGAGACATCAAACAGTCAGTAAGAGACATGAAACAACCAGAAAGAGACCTCAAACAGTCAGTAAGAGACATACAACTGCCAATAAGAGACACAGCCAGTAAGAGACATCAAACAATCGGTAAAAGACACAAAACAGCCAGTAAGAGACAAACACATAAGAAATGTGTTTTTATTTCACTAAATGTTTGCTTCACAACTGCTTTTTTTTCAAACTTCATACCTTGAACCTTTGACTCTTCTCTGCCAATGGTCGTCAAGGTAACGGGCTGAAGACAGATGCTCATGGTCTGTAGTAAACAATGAGTCAGAGCCTCGAGAACATTGAGGCTTCATCTCATCGTCACGACTCTCTGCACGTCCTTGAGAGTGTCTGTGTGTGTGAGTTTGTGTCTGTGTGCGTGTGTGTGTGTATGTGAGTGTGAGTGTGTTAGCAGTCACACACTCATGTAAAATACTATCCCTTTAATCAATAATCAATAATTGCTGTCTGTCTTTGTTCAGATTGGAGGGAGAGTGACGGGCGAGATCCCAGGAGGCGGGGCCACATTGACGCCATGGAGCGTCTACTGCAGCAGGTCCGAGCCACTCACACACACTACTGCTGCGGAGGTGAGTGAAGCTCCACACTCACTCATTCACACTCACTCATCCACACTTACCACACTGACTCATCTGAGCTACCGTCGCTAAGATCTCACTTTTTCAAAATCTGCTATTTTCAAAATAAAAGCCTCAATCCTGTCCCTCTACCCTAAAACCCAGGAATTTTCACAATAAGTGTGTGTGACCTCAGTGACCTCAGTCTAAAAATGCTCCTTCTTGTTTTTCTGCTCAGACGCGTCAAAGCTGCAGAACCCGAGCAGGAAGCAGTCGGTGTCGAGGAGCCTCAAACATCTGTTTAACTCCTCCAACAAGTTTGTGAAAACACTGAAAAGGTTTGAATCTGAATCTGATTTATGATATGCAGATGTATATATACATATATATATATATATATATATATATATACAATAACAATTTGTGTGTTTGTACGTCGGTGAAATACGTCCCCTGACTAAATACGGCAACCGCTGGTCGCAGTCTGATGTGAAGTGGTGCGAACACACGTTTGCTGACTTTATCCGGCACATTAGCTTCATATATAAAATCCTCTGTAAAACACTGTGCTCCACTGTGCAGCCACCAACAGCACACTTGTCCCTCCACGTTGACATAATAGCGCTCTTCCTCCCTCGCCTGCACTCTCGCAGGGACAAGGTGGAGCTAAGGTGGAGCTTGCGAAGTAAACGTACTGGTGGGGCGGTAACATTCGCGGTGAAATGCGCATGCTGACGTCATAAGCGCAGGGAATTCAACATCGAGCGTTTTATCGCCTATACTTACACTAAGCGGAACCACGAAAACATGACTGAGTATTGTTTTTCCACACTTTGGCGACTGGTAGGGCCCCCAGAGTCCCAAATATCAGTATTAAAATGGTTAAAAAGTTGATTTTGCATAATATGTCCCCTTTAAAAAATCTGTAGGAGAAAAAGACGACTTAATGAGTGAAAAGAAAATCACATTTATGGTAAATATGAACACAGAGTACCATTGTGTGTGCGTGTGCAGGGGTGTTTACCTCGCCACCGTCTTCTACCAAAAAGAAAGTCTCCTGGTGACGGCCGAGGACCAGATCCCCATCGTGGAGGTGGACGACTCGTACGGCAGCTCGCTGATGCAGGACTTCCTCTGGTTCACCAAGGTACGTGGCTCTGCCTCGTTTCCATGACAACGGTGTGTCTGGATTAACTAATGTGAGGTGGTTCCTTCGTCCGAGGCCACGCCCACATGACCTGCTCTCTCACCTTGTGTGTCTCCGCAGTTGTCCTGTATGTGGGAGGACGTCCGGTGGCTGAGACAGAGCATGTCCGTGTCCATGTCCTCGTCGTCCACGCTGCAGGCGAGACACAAGATGCTAACAGCCGCTGCGCAGATGCAGGTCAGACCATCCTGGCTACACTCAGACTTAAACCTGAGTCAGAATCCAGATTTGACCCAGAATGAGACATAATCCAGATTCAACCCAAGATCAGATTCAACCCAAGATCAGACTCAAACCATAATCAGACCCCATCCAGGCTCAATACAGAACCAATACAGTCTGAGTAAGGGTCAATCCAAGCTCCAGATTCAAACCTCTAAACCTAACTATAACCAATCAGACACAATTTAGATTAAATCCAATGAATCCAGAGCCGGAAATAATCCTGGCTCAATCCAGAATCAGCTTCAATCTCGACTATAACAGATGTGATCCGGACGCAATCTGGTTTCATTCTCATTCCAGATTTAATCAATCCCAAGAAAATCCAGAATCAGACTTAATTCAGACTTCATAGAGAATAAATCCAGAGTTAATCTTAATCTGGACTAATTTCAGTCATTATTCCACAGTCGTCACTTATAGTTCCATCTCAGTAAATTGGATTTTATTGCAATTTTAATGAAAACTGTCATAGAATCTTCTGGGGACTCACAACCTGGGCCGTGTCCACTACGAGCCGATCAAAGATCGCCATGGTAACGTGCTGCTGGTGACCATCAGAGACACTGAGAGTCAACACTCGCTGTTCAGCGGGAAGTGGATGCAGGTGACAAAGCTGCAGAGTCAGAGGAAGTCGCTGTCCACGCCGGAGGAACCATACGCTCTGGACATCCTCATCATCACCATCCAGGTGAGCGGGGACACCACTTCACTGTCCTCTGTCCAAAAACAGCACATGTATGTGAGTGTGTCCTCTTCCTGGCATGTCCTCCAGGACATTTTGGCGTACCAGCGGCGCAGCAACCACCGTCTTGCCCCGGGTCTTTACCTGGGTTACCTGAAACTCAGCAGCTCTGTAGACCAGATCAAAGTCCTGGTGTCCCAGAGGACCCCGAACATGCTCTGTCACACCCGCATACGAGACAACTCCAATGTGTCCAGGTGAAAACTACAGAAGCTGACAATTTTATTTTGAAAACTGCAGGGTTACGATTAAGTGTGGACAGGTAGAAGCTGACACTTTTATTTTGAAAACTGCAGGGTTACAATTCAGTGTGGACAGGCAGAAGCTAACACTTTTATTTTGAAACCTGCAGGGTTACCATTTAGTGTGGACAGGCAGAAACTTAAATACTGTTTTGTTGTGTTCAGGGACGAGTGGGACTGGATCCAGACACTGGCTGCTGCGGGAGACACGGACCACACCCAGGAGGACAGCAAGGAGGCGGGGCTAAGGGCAGAGAGCTACACCCCTTTACTATACTATGAGCTACAGACGGCAATTAAGTCCTTGCTGAAGATCATCAACATTCCTCTGCACCAGGTACACGCCCACCGGCACCGCCCACTAATGACATCACAGTGTCACGTGACAATCCATTCAGAGTGTGAGTGTGTGTGTGTGCGCGTGCGCAGGCCTGTCACTTCCGTCTCTACAGTCAAGAAGTGGTTGAGCTTGGTCACGCTGTCTCCTTCCTGTTGCTTCTGCCGGCGGCCGATGATGTTTGCTCCGCCCCCGGACAGTCCAACCCCTACAGCCCACTGTCAGGGTTCCTGCACCTCCCACTGCAGATGTTTGAGCTGGGTGAGAACACACACACCTTGTCCCATGTCCCAGTCCTTGTCCCCGTCCCAATTCTCGTCCCTGTGGCTCCCTCTGTCCACCAGCAGGTGGCGACAGTGTCTTCTTCCCTCAGTGTTTGTCTTTCATCTGTCTTCAGTTCACTTCTGCACCTACAAAGAGAAGTTCATCAGTCTGTACTGCCGTCTGTCCTCGGTCCTCGACCTGGATGCCCTCTTTACCCAGCAGGCACTGCGGGAGGCCATCACAGACGGCGAGGTCGCCACCGCCAAACAGCGGCATCAGTTCATTCTGGACTACATTCGGGTGAGAGACGAACCAGCATGCCTTTCACTTCAGACAGAAATCAATATTGAAAGTGTTATTTTGAAAACTGTAGGGTTCTGTTTTAGTGTGGATGTAAAAAAAAAGAGTATTTTATTTTGAAAAATCACATCTGCTGTTTTCAGTCCAGTTGATGATACGTTCAGTTTCAGTCTGAGCTTGTCGCCATGGAAACCACCAAAAAACCACAAGAGTGTGTGTCATTGTTTACTGTGTGTATGTGTGTGCATAACAATAATAATAATAATCATACTAATAAATTTAATTTAAAAGCGCCTTTCAGGTCACTCAAGGACACTTTACAAACAGAATGAATTAAAATCACACAATTAGATAAAACCAAAAAAAAACCCACATAAAATCAACACAATACAATAGGGAAGTGACAGTAAAAGCAAGGAGGTTAGAGGGACTAGGCAGCCCGGAACAGGTGAGTTTTGAGTCTTGATTTGAAGAGGTGGAGAGAGTCACAGTTACGGAGGTCAGGTGGTAGTGTGTTCCAGAGCATAGTGCTGAGGTGAGCAGGGGGCACAGAGAGGTGGATGGAGGAGGAGGATCGGAGGGAACGAGTGGGGGTGATGACGTGCAGGAGGTCAGACAGATAGGGAGGGGCAAGGTTGTGGATGGACATGTATGTGTACAGGAGGAGTTTGTAGTTGATGTGTTTTACATGGAGCCATTGGAGGTGCTGGAAGACGGGGGTGATGTGGTGGTGTGAGGGGGTCTTTGTGATAATACGGGCGGCTGAGTTTTGGACCAGTTGGATTTTATGGAGAGACTTTTGAGACGGGAGGTGACAAGGCTGTGAACAAGGACGGCGGTGGCGTGGGGGGTGAAGGAGGGGCGGAGTCTGTTGATGTTACGGAGATGAAAATAAGCAGTGCGGGTAATGATGTTGATGTGTGAGTGAAAGGAGAGTGTGCTGTCGAGGATGACACACAGACTCTTTGCCTGAGGGGAGGGGGAAACTGAGGAGCTGTCAATGGTGAGAGAGAAGCTGTTAGCTTTAGAAAGTGTGGATTTAGTGCCGAGAAGGAGGATGAAGAGAAGTGACGGGGGCGGAAACCAGACTGGAATGGCTCGTAGAGTGAATGGAGGGATAGGTGAGAGTGAAGTTGGGTGGCAAGAGTTTTTTCAAGGATTTTGGAAATGAAAGGTAAGTTAGAAATAGGGCAGAGGTTATCTTAATTGTTGAGGTCTGAACCAGGTTTCTTTAATATGGGGGTGACAGCTGCAGTTTTGAAAAGTGAAGGGACTATTCCAGATGAAAGTGAGGAGTGGATAATAGCGGATGTGAGGGGGAACAGGGAGGAGGAGCAGGATTTGACTAGGGTTGTGGGGATGGGATCGAGCTGACATGTGGTGGGCTTTGATTTGTGTATGAGGTCGGAGATTTCGGAGGTAGTGGGAAGAAGAAAACTGGAAAAGATGGGAGACGGGTGGCGAATTGTGATGTAGGTGCTGATGAATGTTATGGATTTACTGGATGAAATAGTCCATTATGAAGTTGCAGGTTTCTGTGGAATACAGGTGGAGGGGTAGAGAATTGGGTGGCTGGGGATTTTGTTCATAACCGAGAAGAAGGTTTTTGAGTTTTCTTCATTGGAGAGGATGCGGCCGGAGTAGTAACTGGTTTTGGTTTGTGAGATTAGGTCCTTATATTGTGTGATATGGGTGGTGTACATGTCCTTGTGGATGGGGAGACCGGTTCTTTTGTGTAGTTGCTCAAGCTGTCGGTTTTTGGATTTCATAGACCTAAGCTCGGGGTTAAACCAAGGAGGCAGATGCAGAAAAGTACACAGACTGGGTTTTCAGGGGGGCGAGAGAGGTGAGAGTGTTGGTGAGGCAGGTGTTATAAATAGCGACCAGTTCATCGGGGTTGGAGAGAGAGTCCGGGATCTGAAAACTGTCAATATTGGAGCAGAGAGTGTCGATGTTAATGTCCTTGATATTACAAAATGAAATGAGACGGGGGATTTGATAGTAGAAAGGCGGAGTACGGCGTTAAAAGTGAGGAGGAAGTGGTCCGTTACAGAGAAAGCATCAGTAGTGGGTTTGGAGGGGGTGAGAACAGAGCCTGCAAAGTCTCTGGTGAGAGGCAGGTTGGTATTGTCCATGTGTATATTGAAGTCCCCCAGCAGAATTCAATTAGGTGAGAGAGTGGATATATAAGTGAGTAGAGTGGAAAATTCACTGATAAAATCACTGTGTGGCTTGGGGGGCAGTAAACTGTTGGTTGGTGAGGGTCCAGGAAGCTTAAAAACAAGGCATTTAAATGAGCTATATGCAGGGACAGAGACGGGCAGGACCTCCTCCACGGCTGTTGCCTCAGTGACGGCTGATGTAAACAAAACCGGGAGGAGTGGATTCGTTGAGTGTGGAGAAGTCATTAGGCTGTTGCCAAATTTCTGTTAAAAAGAGAAAGTCCAGCTTACGGTCAGTAAGGAGATCTTGGATGAGGTGTGGTGGTTGACGGTACGGCCGGAGTTTCTGGGAGAGTGACGAGAAGTGGACCAAGTAGAGTTGAATGCACTGGAGCCACTGTGCTGGAGATGTCTGTGGGACCCACGGTGGATATAACGCCTGCGGGGTGGGCGAGTGATGTCCTGGTGATGGTGCAGCTTCGATGGTGGAGGCTCCGGTGCATTCCAGCGGATCCGGAGAAGGTCTGTGACAGAGTAATGAAGTAGTCCTGCCACAGGATGATGGCAGAACGACAGCAGTATCCAAATGAGACCAAACCAGGTGAGAGTTGTTGGGCGACGTGACGAGGAAGGAACCGGATGAACTCAGAAAGCCGGTGTCGTGACAGCCAGTTGGGATTAGCAGCCGGCGTTAGCCCGTGCACTTGTGAACAGAAGTGCCAGAGCGACAGTATTTAACTGTGTGAGGGAAGCTGTTTTAGCTCTTGCAAATGAGTGGAAGCAGAGTTTTGTCACATTGAACCATAAGCCATAGCAGCGATAAAAACACTTTAAAACTACCGGTGAGCAGCAGCAACATATATGCCAGCGTCCACTCAACTGGAAGCCCTCCAAGTCCAACTCCATGTGTGAGAGAGAGAGAGAGAGACAGACAGAGAGAGACATATATATGTATATATCTCTTTTATTTTGAAAACTACAGGGTTACGTTTTAGTGTGGACAGGCAGAAGGTGACACTTTCATTTTGAAAACTGCAGGGTTACCATTATATATATACATATATATACATATATATGTATATGTATATATATGTATGTATAAGGTGTGTTTATTTTGAAAACTGCAAAGCTGTGTTTTAGCGTGGACCGACATGTTGTAACGTTAGTTGCTCAGGGACGGAAGGAGGCGGAGTCTTCGGAATATGAGTTTATCAGCTTATCGACTGCAGTGCCTGAACAAGGCGTGGCCTAAACTTAAAACTCGTTAATTTTCATCTCGTTCTGTAGCAACTGGACGAAATGCGCCGTGACCTCCGCTGGATCACGGACGCTCTGCAGTGCGCTCGCTACAAACAGCCCAGTGGGGGTGTGGCCATCACCTGCCTCGTGGACGCCAGCGCTCTGGAGAGCGTCCAGCAGAAAAAGAGCGATTCCACCTCGTCCGCCATGGAATACCTGCCCACACCGTCGCCATCGCCCGAACTCCGCCGCAGGAAAGCTGTCAGCAGTAAGTCACATTGTTAAATTTACGCTTTTCAGTGAGAACACACTCGTGACACACTCGCGCTGTCCCCGCCCACCACAGACTCGCTGCTGGGATCGGACGAAGACGGATCCTCTGAGGTCTTTTTGCCGACGGACAGTGACTACGACTCCAGCGACGCCATGAGCCCCCGCGACCTGGACCTGCTCTACTCGCCCGGACTTTCCCAGCAGGCCTTGCACTCGCTGGGTGGCAGTGCTCCTGACGTGCTCCAGATCCACGAGCTCAGGTGAGCGTCGCACAACGATGACATCACTGCGTGGTCATCAGATACTAAAGTAAACGTGTCGCTCTGGTCTTTAAGGTACAGCGTCCGCCCAACCACAGACGTCTCTCACTCTCCGGCTGTAAAGGAACCGAAAGACGAGGTTTCCTCCTCCCCCCTCCTCTCCCACTCTCATTCTCTCTCTTCCCCCTCCACTCTCCCTCGTTCTCCCTCACTCTCTAAGCACCTCCCCTCCTCCCCCTCCCTCCCTCTGTCCCCCAGATTCTCTACAGACCTCCCCCTGTACCTCCCACTCTCTCCCGCTCTCTCTGACACCACCAGGACTCTGGAGAGTCTGTCTCTGTCCAAAGAGGACGCGGCTCCTCCCCCGACGATGCTCGCCAACACGCCTGCCAAACGCAAACTCCTGTCCCGCAGTCACCGCGGTCAGTACTTCAGTGGACCGCAGCGCTGGCTGAGGAACCACAGCGGTGAGGCGCTGACTGGGTCTTTATCTGAGGGCGTTTACACCAAGCAACTAGACCTGGACCTGCCGCTGCCCGGGGACCCGCCCCCACTGCACACCCCCACCTATGTCAGCCATGCCTCCTGCGTCCTTGAGAGCCGGAGGGGCCGACAGCGCGAGCAGCGGCCTCACGTTCGCCGGATCTTCGTGGAGCCGTGTAAGAAGCTGTTGCCGGGCAACAAGAGGAGGAGCTGGGAGGAGGAGGAGGACGAGGAGGAGATTGGTGTGATGGCAGCGGGAGCGTCGGTGGTCGTGGCGGAGTCTGGAGGGGAGGGGCTACAAGGAGCCACAGCCCAGGACGTGGACTCAGATGACCAAACGAACGCGCAGGTGTCAGAGATTCTGAGCAGCACCTTGTAGATTTAAAGTGGAACTCACTGTCACCCCCATGTGGACAAAACAGGGAAAACTGTGAAGCCATAACAATTTAACTTTGTTTTGTTATCGAGTATGTCTGCATCTGACCCTAACCCCAATCTGCAGCGTCGGACGACTCGTTAGCGATGTTTTTATCCATCATCTGTCGAAACAACTGAACTGGATCCTCTGGAACAGAACTCCGGAAAAAAACCACAATCTCAAATATTCCTGGTCCTTCAAACTGGATCCTGGTTCTGAGGTCACATCCTCGTTAAAAAAACAAACAAAAAAAACTACCATGAGATAAAGGTCAGTCTGCGATTTTTTTCCTGGTGACAAGGTTGGTGCGCTCATGTAGTTGCTGGATTATCGTGTTTACTCGCACGACACAACCTACAGTGACTCTCCTACATCTAATGCTAAGCTAAATACCTATGGGGCTAAGCTAACAACCCTTGGGTAAACCACTGAGCGTACTATTCCTGGGGTTAATGCTAAGCTAACCACTCCTGGGGCTAATGCTTAACTATCCACTTGTATGGCTAATGCTAAGCCAACTATCTTGGGGACAGCAATGAGCTTACAACTCCTGTGGCTTATGCTAAGCTAACCACTTGGGGATACTGCTGAGTTAGCTATTCTAGGGGCTTATGCTGAGCTAACTACTTCTGGGGCTAATGCTAAGCTAACTAATGATAAGTACATACACTCTTGTGTATGTACTTACACAAGAGGGGTGTAAGTACATACACCCCTCTTTGTGTGTGTGTGTGTCACTCTACCACAGTAACCATTGGCCACACGTGGCGTATCCGTAGTTTGTAGAATAACGTTTTTAAAAATCAAAGTTGCTGGTTCAACTCCGCGCCTCAGAAACCACGGCAATGACTGTTACTAAGAAAATGGATGCACTTCTTCTTCTTCTTCTCTGAGCCAGGAGTTTGCACACGGCTCTTTGATCTTTTCTCGTGTTTCCTGCTTTTCTTGTGGCTCTGCCCCCTCACAGCATGGATCCGCCTCTACTTGAAGTGAATGTGCAGTTTTCGTCTCCTGTCGTGTTTTGTTTTTTCTCCATTGTCTCGATAACGTGGTTAAAAAAGAAAAAATAATTAGATTGGCCGAGGCGTGGATTACGTGACTCCGCCTCTAAACATAATTAAAAAAAAAAAAATCCCTTTTATATTTTTGTTGTTTTTGCATGGACTTCTTTCTCCCTGTTCATAATGATGATGTCAGAGGTCGTGGGAGGAGGGGTCAGACTGCACTTTGCCCCTCCCCCTGACCTCACTGTTTGTGTTTGGTTTATTAAACTGTAGTTTGTTTGTTTTTAGTTACGACCTGCACCAAAAACATGCACACAAACGTTCTTATGCACGCGGTTTCCTGTTTGCACGCAGTTTCCCGTTTGCACTCAGTTAATGGTTTGTATGCGGTTTCCCGTTTGCACACGGTTTCCCGTTTGCACAAGACCACGGAATAAAAAGCTAATTGATTGAAAAAATTCGGGGCATTAACTGTGGCAGCTTTGATCTTTTACTGTTTCCATGACGTCTTGATGACGTGTTTACAGGTGACAATGTTGTTGTTTGAACGTGTAAATGACTCACAATCACATGTGCACTTATTAAAGTGACACATTTACTCTGAGATCTGCCTCTTTGTTTATTTATTAACTCTCACATTGATGTTAGCTTAGCATCATGTGACTGAATTGGTGAATGTGCTGACTGAATGGGTGAGTGAATGAGTGAATGTGTGAGTGAATATGCTCCTAACTCTAACACACCCTGTCACACACAACGCTCGTGTTCGTTTCCGGAGGTAATGACCTGCAGACCGGCCAAGTCCACGCACGTGACCGTGCTGGTGCTGCGTGATGGGGGGGCGCGCTCAAGTGTGCGTGGATCCATTGTCCATTGTCCACCACCGGTGGAGACACCACTGATCTCCATGAGGACGACTGGTCCTGACAAGGTCAGTGTTTATGACACAAAACACACACACTATTTCAAAGGGAAACCCATTCTAATTCAATGGGGAAGTGTGTACACTGTGGTGCAGTGTTCACAGACACACACACACACACACCAGCTGCTGCTGTGAAGCTCGTCTGTCGCTGATGTTTACTCAAACTTATTTTCTTTACTTAGTCTGACCATAAATCAACACACACACAGACGTCAGCTCATGACGTCACACTTCACTGATCATCACTCATGTTGTTCAATTTGTAACTTTAAAACATTTTTTATGAATAAAATGAATTAGTTAGTTTTTTCCTAACCCTAACCCATTTTTTTCAATTATTGTAAATAAAACTTGACTGTGTGACTATTTCATGGGTTTTTCATTTGATCTTTGTGTTGGATGTTTTATTTCGTCACTTTTCGATTTATTTTCTCACTTCACGAAAGCAAAAAACAAACAGAAAACATTCATTTACTTTTATTTATGTTAAAACTGAATATAACAATAAATACTGATACAGTCAATCAATCATTATTATTAAACATGACTTTGATTGATTTCAACTTCAACAATGAATAAACAGATTCACATCCATCCATCCACACGTTCATTGATCCCAGTTAGATTATTGATAATTATTGATCAGTGTTCACTCTGTCATCATCGTTTCAGGTCTGGACTCTGTGCAGTCGTGACCTTTTACCTGTGTGAAGCTTCAGTTGTTGCCTGACAGCGACACCTGCTGGTGGTCACTCAATCACTCACTGACTGACTGACTCACTCACAGTGTAGAAGTAACGAGCACCAGATCCATCATGTGAAACAAACATATGTACAATAATATAAATTAACATGTTTTTAAAAAAGTGTATAAAAGTGTGAAATGTCTCTTTAGTGATGAAGAGGAGGAGTCGGAGCTTCATTGATCTGTGCAAGCGATCAATCGGAGACGGTGAAAAAACACCTTTGGTCCAAAATGACAACGATGACGGAGACAAAAAGATCAAAGACGCGTGTGTTTGTTTGTAGATTTCACGTAAAGTCACGTGATCCATTTGTTTACAGGTCCGATAAAAGCCGCTGACGAGAATCTGAGGCACTGAGGGGGCGGAGTCATACATCCATCAGAGAGTTTACACCGTCTCACTTTCACCAGGAACCTGAACACAACACGACCCGCGGCTCCAGGTCGCCATCGTCAATCATGTGACCTGTCAATCACATGACCTCAGACGTGATGATGTTTTAAAAGAAACTAACTTACGATAATCACATATTTTTGTGTAACGTAGAATTTTTTTAATGTTGCGAATTAAGCTTGGATTTCCCAAAAAATACATTTGATTTGTGTATAAACTCCTCCCACTTTGGACGCCATTTACGACCCTAATGGTCAAGTGGTCGTGTTTTTTATTGACATGGAAATGTTAGCGCACCTGTGGCAACGAACAGGAAGTGGAGGGGCGGGGAAATCTTTGTGTATGTTTAAAGTTTCAAAATCAATTTCGTTATTTATGGAAAATAAGACGTTAATGACGGTATTGATTAGCGATCAATGGGCGAAACATGAACCGACCCAGAATCTGCTTTTGAACTTAAACGTCTCATCGTTTTTGTTTGTCTTGCTATGGAAACCAACACTTTATTTGATTTGTGCAAATGTGATTGGACGGTTTCTGCTGCGGTGGCGCTCTGTTCATGTGCGGAGCAACCGTGACAGGTTTGGTGGGAGGAGCATTGGGGGCGTGTCCAGATTTGCGCCCCACCCCCTCAGTGGTTTCGCGGATTAAAGAATCCCACGCTGGTCGGCGACTCCTTCACCGTCACAGTGATGAAGTTTGCCGTGACGTCGGTGACGAACACGTGTTCCAAGAGGTTCCGCGTCGGCCGCCAGTCCGTTTCCGTGTCCAACTCTGTGGCGTCATTGCCGAAGCTGGGCCGGCTGTTGCTAGGATACAGGGAGGTGCTGTGCTCCGATTCGCTGCTGCTGGTCTCGTCGGAGTCTCCGGTGCTGAGCTCGTTCAGGCCGCGGTTCCTCTCGTCCTGCCTCGTGCTGCCGTTTCCTCGGTTGGCCCCGCCTCCTGACATCACCTCCTTCCCCCTGCCCTGCTCTGTGGCGCCACCTGCAGCCAGACCGGAGCGCTGCCCTCCGGCTGAAGCCCAAGACTCTTTCTGGTTTCCGGCTCCTCCTTTGACCATGATGCCGCTGCCGCCGCTCCTTAGGCTGGACCTGGACGCTGTGGCGCCAACGCCCCCTGTGTTGCCGCCCTGGAATCCGGTGGGCAGCGGCCTGCTGACGCTCTGCAGGTTGAGGGCACGGAGGCTCAGCGCCTGATTGGCCCGGTCTCGAGGCGTGGACGAGGACAGGGTCTGCTTGTGATGAACCGACCCGCTCTGACCCATGACTTCCTGTCTCCTTTGGTCCGGCCCGGAACGCTGACTGGCCACTGCACCACCTCCTCCGAAGCCGCCGCGCAAACCCGCGGAACCTAAACCGCCGCTCTGTTTCAGCAGAGATGCCTTAAAGCCGTCGCTTCTGCTGCTGGACTTCAGCTCCGAGTTCTTACTGTGTGCTGAAGGTGTGGCTTTGCTGTGGGAGGAGCCAGAGGAAGGTGAGGACAGTGAGCGGTTGGTCCAGACGCAGCCGAGCGTTCCGGGTTTTGAGGCGACTGTCTGAGCGAAGGAGCTGGTGGCAGCGTGGGAGGCGGAGCCTGCCTCGTCTCTGGCCGCCCTGCTCAGTCCGGTGTAGGTGAAGCTCGCGGGCTGCAGCGGTTTCTTCACGCCAGACCGCGGATCGTCTCTGGGCGGTCTGACTGCCTGGTGATGGCGAGGAGTAGGGGGAGGGGTAGGAGGAGGAGGAGGAACGGAAAGAGGAGGAGGAGGAACGGGAACCAGTCTGCTCTTTGCCTGTCTCAGTGCTCTCAGGTCGGGGGGGAGCGGCTTCCTCCCCCGCTTCTTTTTGTGGGCGGGGTCAGGTTTGGTGAGCATGATCTGGGGCCTCTTCTGTGGGACGGCGTGGACGCGAGGGGCGGGCTTTGCCTTCTTCATGTGATCTTCATCTTCTGAGGAGGAGGACGCTGTTGACGAGAGGACCGAGGACGAGGACGATGGAGAGTGGCTGTCTTTCACAGTGGGCGGAGCTGGGAGCTGAAGACATGAAGAAGATTTTTTTTATTGTCATTTTGAGGACTCCTGGCTTAAAGGCACACAATAAAATAACAAAAGACTTAATAAGACACTTAAATAAAACACAACAAAATAACAAAAGACTTAATAAGACACTTGAATAAGACACAACAAAACAACAAAAGACTTAACAACTTCAATAAGACACAACCAAATAACAAAATACTTAATAAGACACTTAAATAAGACACAACCAAATAACAAAAGACTTAAGACACAATAAACTAACAAAAGACTTAATAAGACACTTAAATAAAACACAATAAAATACACAACTTCAAGTTAAGTAAAGGTGCGTTCATGCTAAATTACAGAGCATTACTGGCTTAGCTTAGCACAAAGACTTGAAACTCTCATGATTCCCCCTCACAGTTCTTCTCTCCCTCCTTCTCATCACCTATCAGCCACTCCCTCCTCATCAGCTCTCCACGCAGCTGTTCACAGCAGCTGCTCCTGATCACTAATCAGTACACTATATTTAGTCTTCTCCACCGTGCAGTCACTGCCAGGTTGTTCTATGTCGTTCGCACTGGTCTCTCCAGCGCTTCTTGGACTGATTCCCCCGGTTTTGACCCTGTCTGTCCCCGACCTGTCTGCTCTGTTTCTGTCCAGGGGATTGACCCAGCCTTCCGCCCCTGACCACAGATTCTGAAGCTCCACGCTTGTCTTCGGTCTGCTTGCTGTGATGGACCAGCTCAGCCTCAGGTCTGTTTCCAGGAATCAAAGTGATCTCAGGGGTCACAGGGGTCACCGGCTGCACCTGACCAAGCAAGTCTATACAACTGTGCCGTCTTTGAACTGTCCGTTGAAAAGGTGAAGAATAAAAGTCATTACGACGGTCTGTCTGCCTGCCTGTCTACGTGTGCTGCATTTGGGTACAGAAACAGAGGATGGCGTACATTAGCACTTAGCTTAGCACAAAGACTTAAAGAAGAAGAACGCAGATAGCTTACATTAGCACTTAGCTAATGTAACAAAGGTAGAAACTAAATGATGAAAGCATGATTTTTTACATTTTTGTGAATTTAATGTTTCACACATTTCCGTTGTTCGAGTTGAGGGGGCGTTCCTTTAAGTGGCGTGCCCCCTCAAGTCGGGATTGGAACTCAAATAATACAGAGTTTCTGGATCACCTGGATTTTACGTGGTCGTCCTCGCGGCCGTTTCCCTTTGGTCTGAAACAGAAGCTCCCGCTCTTGTTCTCTGAGGAAAACAAACATCACATGATGATCAGCGACAGACGCAGATTTAACATGAAAACAAAGCACAGAAACGTCACCTTTTATGAAAGGCAGCGAGTAACCGTGGGTCCAGAATGTTCTCCTCTGGCTCCCAACTGTTGTGTCTGAAAATCAATCAATAATCAATAATCAATAAAACAAACAGGTCAGTACATAAATTTTATGTCACATGACCATTCAGGGTGTAAACAGGAAGTGTGCTCTGCATTTTTTTTTCAAAATAAAACATGTCCATTATGGTTTGCCAAATAACATAATGACATTGTGTAATTATTTCATTAAAAATCATAACAAAGTTTGCTGTACAGCAGTGCCCCCTGTAGATGATTTTAGCTCAGTCTTGTGTTATGTGGCTAAAATTCTTGCATCTCCACTGATGAACGTTTTTTTTTTATTAATTATTCTCTCCAATAAACGATTAAAATGTAATGAATAGAAATGATGATGTTTCTCAAACGTCTTGCTTTTGTCCACAAACACGATGATTCATGATTCAGTTTGAATGATTTCTTTGTTTTTCTGGAGCAAATGTTCACATTTAAGAAGCTGAAAAATAACAAAAACTGATTATAATTAAAGAAAAAAAAACCTCAAAGCGATGATAAATGTTAGGGACAAACTCCAGTATCTATTATTGCAACACAGTCATTTCAAAAACCTGTGTAACAAACAGAAGAAAGACAGGGCCCAAACCCATGACTCCGCTAAAATGCTTTGATTTACATTTTTACCGTCTGTTCACAGTGAAGCATGCGGTATATAACGGATTTTACATTTTTATCTGTCCGATATATGATCCAGTGATTTTGACAAATATCGGACCGATACCGATTACATCCTTCATAAAAAAAGTTGACGCTTAATTTAGCAATTGATAAATAACCGAGTAATTGTTGTTTTCACACTCTACATAGTTATTTATCTCATGTAAATTCATGATACTGCTGCCTCTTGTTAAGCTATGCACTTATTATTCATTTATAATACATATTTATAATTCATTTCACTATGTATACCATGTGTCTCGCTGCTGCTTCACTATAACTTCCCAGTTTGGGATTAATAAAGTACATCTATTCTATTCTAGACTGGTTCTGGCAGCAGGGGACGCTCACAGTCAGCACTGCGCTCATACAGCCACACTTAACATGTTAAAAAACATGTTTACCTGTCAAATGTGACACGTTTTAAATATTAGGTATTTGTGGTTTTGTGATTAGTAATACTCAACACGTTTTCTTTTGATTCGCGTTAATAAATGTTTTATTGTATTGTTATTACTTAACGTTTCTTTTGTCGGGACACATTCAAACAAAATGATTTTTTTTTGTCTTTTTTAAACGTGATAAAAACCAGGTGACGGGTCAGTGAACGCATCACACGGGAACGTGAATAAAGCTTTTTCCTCCAGTGAGGCGTTCAGGTGACCGAGCCGAGCCCGCAGCTCGTCCCGACCCTCAATATCAGCAGCCCGGTGTGAATGCGGGAGCAGACGCGGCGGTGGTGTGTCCACGCCGCTGTGGAGACACTAAACACCGGGCCACCGCCGCGCATTGTCTCCTCTGGATGTGTCTGCTAGCACCGGGGGCTAGCTAAGCGGAGCTAGCTACTTACTTGGACGACCACCCCCTCCACTTCACCAGATATTCAAACTTCCCCTGCGGACAAACACACACACACGCCGTCAGAGACACTCCGTCAGCCGCCCCGGTACCAACCACCGTCTTCCCCTCCACGGGCCCCCGCCTTTTCTTACCTTCCTCGGCCGTTTGCTGAGGATGCATTCCGCATCAAATACCTGTCCGACAGTGACCCCCTCCATTACTACAGCTAAAGCTACTACAGCAGCAGCGGCGGCGGCGGCGGAGACCCTCTCACACACACACAAAGTGAGGCGCTTTTGACCTTACACGGCCACCGTACACCCCTGAATAATGTGTTATTTACACATTTACATGTCGTGTAAATGTGTTATTACTGCAACGGCATCACAACAACACATGAGAGTAAATGATCATAAATCACGATACACATGTATACCAAAGGAACAACACGTTATTTTTGTTTTTACGGAGGAATCCAGAGAAAAACATAAACGCACCAACATATATGTAGACCTATAAAATATATATGTAAATGATCATGAAGTGACACAAGAGGAAATCCGTACAAAACAATAACACTGGGCATAAAACAATGTCAGAATGCCAAAATGGACTGACATTTACTAAAAGTGACAGATATAACCCAACAAAACACTAATTTACACCAAATTACTAACACTAAACACAAATTGGTAAAAAAAAGGAGGACCGAAATAGACGAGACAAAGTATAAATGATAATAATAATAATGATAATAACAACGATAATGACAATAATAATAATACTAATAATAATAATTTCGTTTCGTCCCTGCGGAACCCTTGTCGTTCCGGAAAGGAAAGGGGAAGCATTTGTGCGTTGCACCGGTGTTACGTACGTTTCTGTAAAACATGTCGTGTGTTTTGTTGTAATCCGGCGTTAGAAGCAGAATTTCTCCGTTTTCTCAGGTAAAGGAGGTTTAAAACACAATTTCGATTCCTTAACAGCTCGTTTTATGTATTTATTTACATTATTGTCAAAGTGATTGGCGCCGCTTAATATTTGGCTGCGCGGTAACGAACGAGGCTCCGCTTGAAAACTTGATGAATGAATACTTTGTCCTGTGCGTCCTTGCTCATGGGCATATATTTACTACAGAATCAACATTTTTATATTTAGCAGCGTTTATTCATTTATTCGGCTCATGTGTCTTACTCCGACAACAAGAGGCTAAAGTTGAACGGTGATTTTTTTTTTTACATTGACCTCTGTGTTTCCTGCACTATTTCCTGGTCAATTTGTTAAATTAATTTGCCGGCAAAAATGTGAATCTTTCGCGAATTAACATTAGAATGTTAATTTAAAACACGCATGAATGAAAATAAGTTTCACTTTGCCAGACCACAAGTTTTGTGACCTTAAAGGGATAATTCAAGGTTTTTGATGTATCGTGAAATTTTTATTAATCACACTCCCAAAATGCGTAAATGAAATATTTTAAACCCTGAAGTGACAGGATAAGACATTTGATCTTAGTAATGGAGGCAGCAGTGGATCAATAACTCGTGTGTTTGTGTGTGTGTGTGTGTGTGATGTTAAAATCACTGACTTTCTCTATGAGGTTTGGTGTGGGAAAGTGAGTGGTTTACAAACTTCAGTTTCCTGTTGGAAAACTGAAGTTGTAGTGAGATAAAGACGGGAACATGTGACGTAGATATCGCAGACTTAAAGGGATGTCAATATTGACATAAATTTACATTAAATGTGTTGTCCCCCAGAGTGAGTGTTTCCGCCTCAGACAAGGACTGACCTCAGGACTGGTCATGCTGCTGCCTCTCCTGCTCCGTCCCCCCGTCCGTTACCCTCACACCTCTGCACTGCTGGTACAGTGTGTGCGGACGCAGCGGTGCAAGACGGGGACGGTGCTGTGTTCTCAGACTGAACACTTCCTGCGGCTGAGGATTCCTCTGAGCCCCCAGAGCAGAGGGAACAAGAACCAGAGCAGGAGGTCAAAGGGTCAGGAAGAGGACTGGAAGACCAGGAACAAGACGGTGCTGACATACATCGCTGCGGCCGGCGTGGGGATGATCGGCCTGTCGTATGCCGCCGTGCCACTCTACAGACTCTACTGCCAGGTGAGGAGGGCGGCCGTGTGACGTCCTGACCCTGGTCTCTAGCCTGTGTGACCTCTGTGTGTCTCTCAGGCAGCAGGGCTCGGTGGTACGGCGGTGGCTGGCCACGACACAGACATGGTGGAGACGATGAAGCCGGTGAAAGAACGCGTCCTGAAGATCACCTTCAACGCTGACACGCACGCCAGCATGCAGTGGAACTTCAGGCCACAGCAGAGCGAGATCTATGTAAGAGACCTCAGGACAAGTGACAGGTTTGTTATGTCAGGATGGTCTCGCATCCGAGAAGCTCTGAAAGAACACTTGCATGTTCTGTCACACAGGTAGTTCCAGGTGAGACGGCGTTGGCGTTTTACCGAGCGAAAAACCCGACGGACAAACCCATCATCGGGATCTCCACCTACAACGTGGTCCCCTTTGAGGCGGGACAATATTTCAACAAGATCCAGGTTTGTGATCGACCTGAAGCTCAGGCTCCTCCCACCTGATGTACAAGAACCTGAAAGTTTGTTTTTTCTCACACAGCGTATACGATTTTTAATCTTCCGTCCTGCTTGTGCTCTCAGTGCTTCTGCTTCGAGGAGCAGCGTCTGAACCCTCACGAGGAGGTTGACATGCCCGTCTTCTTCTACATCGACCCCGAGTTCCACGAGGACCCCAGGATGGCACGGGTCAGCACCATCACACTGTCCTACACCTTCTTTGAGGCCAAGGAGGGTCAGACGCTGCCGCTGCCTGGATACAGCTACAACTAAGACTGAGCCTGGACCTGAGCCAGGACTTGAACACATTTGACCACAAAAATCCTGGAAGAGGGAAACAATCAGAGAGATTATTAACTTAAAGTGAGAGTTGTGCAGTGTGAGCGCCCCTAGTGTGAGCGCCACTTAAACACATAAACTGTCCCTTTAAACATGTTAGTTCTGTGTGTGTGTGTGTGTGTGTGTGTTAAATTAACAAGTAAAATAAATAAATTATTTTGATTATTAGAGATTTAATTGAGCTGCACAGATTTGTTTGTTTTCATTATGATTGACAGCTGACACGGACTCATGATTGGTCAGGCAGGTGTATGCGCGGTACCAAGTGAGAAACAGGCGTCACTTATCTTTTATAAATAACTATATGATATTCATCAGTAATTGCCTGTGTGCTGTGTGGACACCAGGGGGCAGCAGTGGAGAATAATGACCTCAAAACAAAGTATCCACAAAAATAGTTTAGAATTCTATAAACAACTAAAAATAATATTAGTATGAAGGTTTTTTGTTTGTTCACAAATTGAAGAGTGGGTGAGAGGGTGACATCAGGGAGGAGAGAGGTCACACCTGTCAGGTGATTTCTGGAGGTTTTACAGAGTAAACTGAGTTACATGATCAAAGGTCATACATGTAAGAACATGTATTGACTTTCATTGACTGTCATCAGTGTTTTTATCAGTGACAAAGCAGCGACACACACATAACACACAACATCCAAGAATACCTCAGGAAGATGGCCTCCAATGATGACCAGCTAATGCCACAGAGAGGAGGAGCCAGAGGAGCAAACATGGAAGAATTAGAAGCTCCTGCTAACCCTTCACAATGCGCCATCGTCACATTGAAAGTGATTGATGTCAGTAAAACATAGTGAAGGCAGGAGAAGAGCAGACCTGACACGTCCATGCTTACAATGAATCATAAGAGAATGAAAGAGAAGCTTACATTTGCTCTTACAGATCCACACAGCACCATCACAAATAGGTAAACGCTGCCCCCTAGTGCTCAGTAACTTTTTTGTTTTGTTATTTTTAATGTGTAAAAGTTGGTTGAAGTCATGAGTTTGGAACAGCTGTGAACTTTATAAATATTCACACTAAGATCAGGAAAAGTACCAAACCTTAAATCACCACTCGGATCAACACATGAGACCTAAATATGAACATGATGACACAATAATTAGATTAATAATCATGTCCTTTAACACATGGACGTGGTTATTAAAGTGAGTCATTATCCATCAACATAAATAACAATTTACAAATGAACACTGAGTGCAAATACTGAAACGTTAGGCCTGTATGCTGAGCAGCTCACACCAAATGTTTACACATAAAATGTCACTTATACATATATATATATATATATATATATATATATATATATATATATATATATATATATATATATATATATATATCATACATACATCATAAGTATTTCTTATGATGCACTTGACATGGGTTACAGCTATGACAAACTTCATTATTTTTACTGACACAATGTTTAATGTCTAATAATAACCTATGTGTTCATTTTATTAGAATAATTATTTTATATGAAGTTCTTTATTTAGTTTATCTTTTTCCTCTTTTTGAAGGGAATGTTGTTTCTTTGTCAACATTTGTGGAATGTTTTAAATAAAGTTATGGTTAAAGAAATCAGTCACAGCGCACCTGTTTTCAATAATAAGCCCCGCCCCCTATTCAAACTCCTTACAAAAGCCGGAAGTGTCAACGGCGTGTGCCAGTCCATCTGGTGGGTGAGGAGCTCATGGACAGACCACAGACGCAAGTTTTCACGTTACTTTGTTTTGTCACTGACACCAGTCTTCTCTTCTCTTCTCTTCTCTTCTCTTCTCTTCTCTTCTCTTCTCTTCTCTTCTCTTCTCTTCTCTTCCGTTTGATGAAACGGTCACAGTTGCGTGTTTGTGTCTCACTCTCTGTTTGCAGCAATAACGCAAACCTGCTACAAAACCCAGACTGGATTTCATGGACGGTCGACTAGATTCGGTTTGCAGGCGTGAGTACAACAGAAACTCATCACAACCAAACAGAAACAAACACACTTAACACTTACATTTAAGTGTACAATCAATCTTTAACACTTTCATTTTTATCAGAGGACATTTAAAATAATATTTAATTTGACATTTTGTTTGAAATGAGTATCAAGCAAAACCTGAAGTGGAGCTCCACCGGTTATTACTAAGTGATGAGGAAAAACCCCATGTCAGTATTTTGTAACCAAAGAAAACAAAATGTTTTGCTGTGATGTTTTCCAAACATTTCTTAATCCATGTGGAACAAAATGAGTTCACTCTATTCCAGAATGAAGACCCAACATGGTTTTTACTCCCAAAACAAACCAACAAATGGAACTGAATAAATCCCAGTCAGTGTGTGTGTTGGGAACCCAAAGAAACCATATGGCAAAAAATGAATCTGTGTGAAGTAAATGTGTTCTTTAAAAATGCATTAAAAATAAATCAAAAAGTGTTATGCTGTGTTTGTGGGTCTGTCTATTTCTGCTTGTTCCACAGGTGACTCCAATTCAGCAATCAGCTGTGAGACGGCCTGTGAGTGGCATGTTTTCTGTGCAGCTTGGGAAGCTGCGTGTGTTCTCCATTCAACCATTTTTTATTACAACGGTACGTGGGAAACTTCTCCAACGGTGAAAAGGTGTATTTTTACTTTGGTTTAAGTTTGGTTTGATCTGGCTCTTTCAGTTAATGGTGTTTTTTTTCTCTCTTGTAGGCCAATCCGCTACTTCTGGAGCAGCTTGTTTTAAGTTTCCATGCTTTATTGTAAATAAACTTTCTATATACAGTAACTTTGTATTTGTCTTGATACAGTTGTGTATCTGCTCCTGGTCTTTCACTCTTCTGTATCTTCCGCATCGCCCTCTTGTCCTTTTTCTCCCCCCTTTCTGTCCCCATTTTCCTTTCACCCCGACCGGTCGAGGCAGATGACTGCACATCTGAGCCCGGTTCCGTCAGATTTCTTCTAAGAGGGAGTTTTTTCTCTCCACTGATGCCTAGCGTTTGCTCATTGTGTGAACTATTGGGGTTCTCTGCTCTCCTTGATGTCTATGTACAGTGCCTTGAGCAAATGTATGTTATGATTTGTCGCTAGACAAATAAAATTGAGTTGTCTCAGCTTTTCTTTCAAAGGGGACATATTATGCAAAATCAACTTTTTAATCATTTTAATACTTACATTTGGGACTCTGGAGGCCCTACCAGTCGTCAAAATTTGAAAAACGAAGATTCATTCATGTGTTTGTGGTCTCCCTTAGTCTAAGTATAGGCGATAAAACAGCCAATGTTGAATTGCCTGCACATTGTGATGACAAAATGCAACATTTCACCTCGGATGTTGCCACCCCACCCGAAAGTTTACCTCGAGAGCTCCACCTTGTCACTATAAAATGTGAGGGAGGAAGAGCAGTATTGTCAACGTGGAGGGACAAGTGTGCTGTTTGTGCCTGCACAGCTGAGCAGTGTTTTACACAAACTTCCAACCTCAGAGGGTTTGCGTGTCCAGTGGATAAGTTTTATATATGACGCAAATTTGCTGGATAAAGTCAGCAAACGTGTTTGCACCACTTCGCATCAGACTGTTTTGTGAACTTGGTCAGTACAATTCTGGACTGACCAGAAGATTGAATCAGCAAAGGGGATCAGTATCAACTGTCCGTGGAGAGACCGCAGTGGAGCAAACTATGTGTTTGAAAAATGTATGCTTTGTTTGCTTTTAATCCATTGACTATTGTCTTATTTAATATTAATTTGGTCGATCTCTGCATCATTTCTTGTCACATTTGGGGAAGTCATGCATTACATATCGCTGCTCTTTGTGTGTTGGTGGATAGGGGTCATGTGGCGTGCCCGACGGACCCACCAACAAAAACATGCTCGATTGGAACGTGGAATTGGACTCTACAAGCTCTTTTCAGAAGTACAGGTTAGTTGACCAGAAGTTGCTTTATTAGGTGATTTGATTTCTTCTGCTTGTGTATTGTTACTGATTACCAATATGATTGCTTACCTTTTTTAGAAATTTGATGAATTAAAATCACACAATTAAGTATAAACACAAAATCAATACAATAAATTTGGGGAAGTGACGGTAAAAGCAGGGTGGTTAGAGGGAGTAGGCGATCCGGAGCAGGTGAGTTGAGTCTTGATTTGAAGAGGTGGAGAGAGTCACAGTTACGGAGGTCAGGTGGTAGTGTGTTCCAGAGCTGGGGAGCAGAGTGGCTGAAGGCTCTGCCCCCCATAGTGCTGAGGCGGGCAGGGGGCACAGAGAGGTGGATGGAGGAGGAGGATCTGAGGGAACGAGTGGGCGTGATGACGTGCAGGAGATCAGACAGGTAGGGAGGGGCAAGGTTGTGGATGGCCATGTATGTGTACAGGAGGAGTTTGTAGTTGATGCGGTGTTTGACAGGGAGCCAGTGGAGGTGCTGGAGAATGGGGGTGATGTTGTGGTGTGAGGGGGTCTTAAAGGTGAGGTGCCACATGATTCCACATATGACCCTGTGGACACCTTGAATGAGTCCGCTGATGTGACGTGAGTTCCTTGATCTTTCAACGTAAACATTTTATTAATCATTTGTGTTAAATTCCTCCACTTGGCCTTTGACTAATTTTTGATGAGTCATTTGTGTTTAGTGCAGAAAGGAATCTTCTGTACCTGTTTATAAGACTCCCACTTGCAGTGTATACCACTGGTGCATCTTTCTTGAAGATTGAGAAGGTATTATATTTGGACACAATTCCAAATAATGTAACGGAATACAGCATATGTTAAGAAATGTTAAGTATATATGAAGTTAAATATATAAGCTAATTCATTGGCTTATTCATTCATTCAATTGGTTATTGTTGTGTTTAACCAGAGATTTGATTTCTATTGAAATATTTGAGTTTACTACTTTAAAGGCTTTTATTTTGATAGCAATAACCCGGAAGTAGAAAGGTACTATCGAAGATGTCGGGAAAATGTCTACTGTTTTATCCTCCTCTGTTGATGTTTGTAAGAAGCAGCAAATCCGCAAATAAATGCTGATGTTGACAGTTTATACACTTTCCTCATTGAAAGAAGCTCCGACTACATAATATATGTCTTCCGGGCAATGCAGTTGAAGATGTTTAAATATGACTCATTTAGAAGGCATGCTGGAATGTACATAAAGCCAGAGATTGTACACAAGTGGAAGACGACACAGACTGCTATTTTGCAGCAGCTTAGTGAGAAGCAGAATGTTGTCCTTGGTGGTGACCTTAGAGGAGACCCTCCCGGTGTGTAATACTCTAACGTGTCATAATCTCTTTTTTATATATATTAGTGTCCTTGAATATACAAAGCAAACACACAATGATAAATCGAATGCAATGTCTATATTTACTTTGCTTTTGAAGGACATAGTTCCAAGTATGGTAGCTACGCTATGATGGACCTGAGGACCAACACTGTTATTGATTTACAGCTGGTTCAAGTAAGTGACAGCCTATAATTGATGGGTGTTGATAGTTGGGTGTTACTATGGAGAGTATTGTGACAGACCGTCACCCCCAAATCCAGAAGTTCCTGAGGGAGTTCAATATTACGCATTACTACGATGTGTGGCACATGGAAAAAGGTATTATTCCGTGTTGTATTTTCCAACTGAGGGATAAAAACAGTTTTTATGATCACTGTAAATCATTTGCTTGTCCACACTCACATAATTACTGATGTGCTCCTGCCTATTATTAATGGAATTCAGACTGTAAGCTATGTAATTTCTGATGTTTTTGCAAAGTAATTAGGTTTACTATGTAATTAATATAAGTTCCTTATATATCAAAGACTAACACTTTTTGTATTAGGACTGTCCAAGAAACTGTTGAAGATCTAATAATAAATACATCATACTTATAGCGCTTTTCTGGACACTCAAAGACACTTTACAAAACAAAGGACAGGACTGAAGTAAAACAATTAATTGTTGGCAGCTTTTTTTTATAAATCTTTTTATTGGAGGATAACATTACATTTACAGGAGCAATAACAGTTCTCCATTTTCATTTTATATTAAACAAATGGAACATCATACAACCCCACCCCCCCAAAAAAATAAATAAACAAACAAAAAATAAATAATAATAATAAAAAAATTGTTTGTTACACAGTTCTTCAGAACAGTTTGAGGATATAAACATGTAAAACAAGCACATAACTGCATGCCAACATTTCTACAACAGTTGGTTGGCAGGGTAAACTCACAGTTTCACAGGCTACAGTTCCCCCATTAAGGTAGTTGACTACTGATTTGAATACACAGAAAAAAAAACAAGTTAAAAAGGAAACAGAGACGAGAAGTAGAATATAAAATAAAAAGGTGTCTCACACTTCAGGCAATACTTTAAGATTCTCAAAATATGTCACAAAGGGTTGCCATTTTAAGTAAAATTTCTGGACTGACCCTTATAACGTGAATTTAACTTTTTCTAGTTTAATAAAAATAAAATATCCCATAACCATGCAGCCACTGCTGGTGGAGTAGCAGATGACCAAGCCAACAAGATTCTACAACGGGCAAGAAGTGAAGTAAAAGCAATAAAGTCCGACTGATTTTGGGTTAGAGTTAAACTCTCCTTTGAAATACCAAATATTGCAATCAATGGACAGGGATTAATTTAAATTTTTGTGACTTCGGATAAAGTTTGGAAAACTGATGTCCAATATTGATTTAGGCGGGGACATGACCAAAATGAGTGTGTTAGATCAGCTGGAGAGAAGGAGCACCTATTACAACTCTCGTCAGTTCCTGGATATATATCTGCTAACCTAGCCCTACTGAAATGAGCCCTATGCACTACTTTAAACTGAATGAGCTCCAAGCGTGCACAGGGTGAGGACGAGTTAATCCTTTGTAGTGCATCCTCCCAACGTCTGTCCGACAACTCAACCGTCAACTCGCCTTCCCACCCCATCTTAATTTTTGAAAGGTCATGGTTTTCCAGAGACATTAGTCGAGAATATAACCGTGATATCAATCCCTTTTTTGGACAAAGGAGGGTCATTTCTTCCCATGCTGCCTCAGTAGGGAGGACCGGGAAAGAAGGGAACAGTGCTTTGACACAGTGGCGTATTTGGAGATATCTAAAAAATTTACTGCGTGAAAGATGGCATATATTATCAAACCATCGAACCCTTCCTTAGAGTACAAGCTTTTAAAACAGGAAAGCTTCTTCCTGCCCCATTAAATAAATGTTAAGTCGAGAGAGGAGGCAGGAAATAAATGGTTCTTACAAATAGGGCTTAGGGGGAGGGAGAGGTGAATTTGTGATGATTTCAGAACTGGGCCCAAATTCTAAGGGTGGACAGTACTATGGGATTGCAGGTAAACCTGGACCATTTTGTGGGCAGGGAAGAGTACACCAAAGCAGGGAGGGATGATGAGTGGCAAGAGTGTGCTTCAAGTGTACACCAATCGGTGTCTGGCACATGGAGCCAGAATAAAATTTTCTGCAAATTAGCTGCCCAATAATAGTGAATAAAACTGGGGAGAGCTAGTCCCCCCACATCACGTCCCCTCTGAAGTAAGCCTTTATTAACTCTTGGAACTTTGTTCTTCCAGATGAAGGAGGTAATGGATGCATTAACTGATTAAAAGAATGATTTTGTCAGGAACAACGGTAGACATTGAAACAAGTACAAATACTTTGGGAGTACATTCATCTTCACCGATTGTACCCTCCCTGCAATAGTCAGAGGTAGACTGCTCCACCTTTGAAAGTCAGCTTTCATTTGGTTAACTAGGGGTGTAAAATTAGCTCAGAGAAGAGAGGTGAAGGAATGCGTAATGTTTATTCCAAGATATTTGAAACCAGAATGTGTGGAAGGGGACTGCTTCTCGTTTAATTTGCATTGCCAAATCGTTAATGGGGAATCATTCACTTTTCTAGTAATTAAGTCTGAGCCAGAAAAAGACCCAAAATTGTTCAACAGTGATACAATTATGGGGGCGCTAGTTTCTGGATTGCTTACATAGATCAGGAGATTGTCTGCATACAGAGAGACACGATATTCCTCCGTCCCATGCCCAACCCCCGTAACAACGACGACTTCAATGCAATCGAAAGCGGCTCAATTGCCACTGCAAACAGAAGCAGGGATAAAGGACATCCTTAATTGTAGGCAGTTTTAAACAGGTGGGATATGAGGGGGCCAGGTTATGGAGGTAAGGTGCTGTGTGATTATAGAGTTAATAAAATTAGAGTACTATAACTGAATTTAAGTAACTGTCCTGAGGTATTGTATAATAAATAAGTAAAAATTAGTGTAAAAGGTGGGCATACAGAACTGAGTACGGCACCAAACCTTCGGGAACACTAGTGGAGACAGGGATGGTATGTTTATGGAAACGTAGTGATGGCGGTCGGAGAGATAGGAGGAGAATCAGGAGAGTGCTGTGACGGTGGAGGAAGATGCTGTGGTCGATGGTGTCGAATGCTGCACTGTGAGAAACTGAAATGGCTTTGCGATGTAAAAAAACATATCAACTGGACGGCTGCTTCTTCCACATCGGTGCCAGAGAGAACTGCAAAGTGGTCGTCCATTTTGAACCACGTCCAGGACATCCACACCCACAAGACCCGCTTTCTCCCAGTGTCTGCATCCAATCCGCACTTCTACAGACAGGAGCAAGTGGTTGACAGCAGGTGTGTAAACACTGTCATGTGTAGGCATTGTTCCTCTACTTTACCCGATTATTAAACACTATCTTTTTTTCACAGGAACACCTGCCTTCTGCAGACTGGAGAAGTTACTGACCAACAAGAGGGTCATGAAAGATGTGGTGAAGCCTATACCTGGCAGTCATGCACTTCAATGAAAACAGTCCGTTCACAGGCAACTCTGATGGCGAGCCGCTGTTCAGGCTCCAGTTTCCAAAGTGGAAGAAAGGGGAATGCACAGCAAAGCCAGTGAAAGAGCAGCCAACGTTCAGTGAGTCTTTCTTTTTTCTGAAAGTCACACTAAAAAATGAAATAGCCATAACAAAATCTTAGTAAAATAAAATATTATAAAAATTACCCTTACCCCAGAAGTCTATAAATCTAATAAATGCACACAATTTTTCACTTTCTGTTATTGCAGGGTACGTGTATGAAATCGTGGACTTGGTGTTTGAGAAGGTTTTTCCGGAGCCAGTTTTTCCAGAGCCAGTTTAATTAAAACTACCTTAGTAGTTTTAATTAACTGAATGGAATTAATAGAATAAGCATTACCCAAGTTACCCTAACAATAAATATTTGAGTTACTTGTACTCAAATCAAATACTTTTTAATGCTTAAATTGTTTGAGTTAATAAACTTAATCAGTTTCCTTAAATGGTTTAAGTTGAACTAACTCATCCGGTTTTACAGTGCAACTGTGACAGTTCCCTAACTAACCCTAACCCTAGCTGTTAGTTGTGCAAAGACAAAAGAGGTTTAGTAAAAACATGCTCCACGTTCTCTAGTTCGGCACAGTTCAGCACCATCTGGGCCGTGTGAGATTTCCCAGGTACCAAATTATGAAACCATTGAAATTTAAAACCAAACAAAATGATCTTATTTGTCTCTAACATGAATAGATTTTCTGAAAATTGCAGACATAATAAAAAATGTAATAATAAAATAAAAAAATTGCAAGAATAACAGGCTTTAATTTTTTGAGGCGAGAAATTAGTCATTTAGAATTCAGACATGTGCTTTGTGTATTTATAGTTTGTCAGTGACGGTGTCAGAGATGAACAGCTCTCGGTTACAAAACTCAAGTAATTGTGACAATGAAAATTTTAAATTTTAAACATTTTAATTAAACAGTGCATTTTTATGTAAAATTTTTATAAAAATTTTAATAATATAACATAATATAAAGATATTATGTAATATAAAATAATTAAAACCAAAGGTCCAATGTGACCATTTGCCCCCGGACATCTTTACATTATCAAATCTGACCCTTGTTAAAAAAAGTTTGGACACCCCTGCTCACATGTAATGTCACATTTTTCCACCAGAGGGCATAATGTGTGAATTGATTCAGTACCCATGATTTTTTGTGGAAAACATATAAGGGAAGAAAACGGTGTCTAATGTCCAAATGAATGATAATTTGACTCTTAAACATGAATCAAACAATCCTCTACACCAGGCTGTGCAAAGTGTGGCTGTCGGTCAAATGTTGTTTTTATGATGTGCTTTGGAACCGGAGCTGCGTGTTTGAAACCCACCTCTGACTTTAGAATTTTTTGTTTCTTTTTATTTTTTCACTCCTTGTATTTTTAACAATCTATTGTCAGTTTGAACACTTTTTTTCTTTTTTCCAGGGTTCATACAGAGCCTTGTAGTCTGGAAAAGGCTTGATTTTAAATATAGTGTTTTCAAGGTTTGAAATGTGCTTGAAATTTGAGCACTGTGCTGGAAAATGCTGGATTAACTATATATTGACCAGTGTCATAATCAAAAAAATGTCTTCTGAAAATTAAAAAAATTAAATTAAGGCGTTTTTTTTTTTTTTACCCTAACCCATCACGTATGAGTGTTGCTCCCTATGTTTTCTTTCCTTGCACACGCCCCTCACCTGACGATTGCGTCAGGAATTATCCAGAACCACTTCGCCGCTCTTTGTAAGTTACAACAAATTCCGAGTTGTGTGTTATTGATTTGTCGGTACAAAGAAGTAGTATGCTAAATTGACGCTTTTCGGTTTTTTGTCATGCACTCCCGCCACATTGTATTTCACACTGAAAAAAAAGATAATATAAAGTTATCTGGTGTGCCACTATCGCTATGGAACCGAGAGGAAAGTGTTCTCATACACATGTGCTCGCCTGCTTACTCCTGAGTGGTGCTCACTTTAGTTGATACTCCATCTTCTGGCCAAAAGGATAAAGCACACCTCTCTGTATGTACTACTTTTCATCACATAAACTGGAGCACACAGACTATTTTGTGAGCTACAATACATCATCTGTTTTTAATGTTTCTTTTCTTTTTCAAATAAGTTTTGAATGTATTTGCAGTAAATACCGTTTCATTGTTGCAAAGAGTCCATTGTAGTCAGGAAGCTACTTTTAGTTGTAATATTAAATGTTTAGGTTTTACAGTACAGTGCAGAAGTCTTAGGCCACCATTAGATGTGTTGTGTTAGCAATGCTATAATGACAATAGAGGATAATTATTTCTATTTTACTTTACTGGATCACATCCGGAAAAATATGTATGCAGTTTTTTGTTTTAAAAAAACAATCATCCTCCACAGGTGTGAAGTATTAAGTGTGATGTACCCTTACACTTGAAAGATAACACAGCTCTGTTAATACTGGTAAATCCTGTGTCTGTCATTCCCAAAAGATAGTTCCCTTGCCATGTAAATTGGGTTATATCTGCAAATGAGCAACATTAAAACATAAATCAATGTAAACAGGGAGGATAATTTGTAATACATATGTATATATATATAGAGAGTTTATTTAAAGCTTCGGGTTCCTTGAAGAAGTTGATATTTTATCTTGAAAGTGCTGGAAATTTACTCTTAAAAAGCTCTACGAACACTGTTTTTCACTACTTGTATTTTGTGTCATTTTGAAGAGAAGGCTGGCTGCAGGGCAGGTGGAAGACAGACAGTGTGGACAGTGTGTCGGCGGAGGACTGGCGGCTGTGCGCCCGCATCAGGCCAACTGAGTGCTGGACACCCTAGCCGTAAGAGCAGAGTGTGGGCCGTGAACACGGAGGAGGGCAACCTTCATCCCAGCCAAGTTGAGGGGAAGCAACGTGGGCTCGTAGAGGGTTGTGGTCACGATGCACCCCTCTCACAGCGAAGTACCCTCTTCTTTTTTAAACTGGATTTGGGTTCATCAGAATTTTAGATCTGGAGATTGTTTTATTGTGATTTGACATTGGGCCTAATTGCTTATCCCAGCTGTTTTTCTATTGTGTATATGTGTATTTCTCCCGCAGGACCAAGAACTCCAAATCCCCACTGAGGAAGCAATCACCGATGTTAGGGTAAGGGTAAGGGGAAGGGGAAGGGGAAAAGAATTTCATCACTGCGAAGCAGTGATGAAATTCGTGCACACTCCATCCAGTCCTATGCAGCATCACAACCAAGCCTCATTAAGACCATGTGGAACTAAAGTGCCTAATTTGTATATCCAGACCCTCTCGGCTCTCCGTCTCTGGGTCGTGTTCCAATTTGGGTTAGATTCAAGGACAGAGGCCTGAACTGCATCCCAGCCGTGCTGCAGAAAGTGTTTAACCAGGTGAGTATGGATGTCTTTCTTTCTTAAAATATTATGTCTATGTCGTGAGAATCCGGTGCGAATCGTGCTTCCAGTCTCACCGACATATTTAAGGCCACATTGTTTGCAAATGATTATATAAACACAGTTTTTGGAATTAATATTTCCCTTACTATCAATTTGATATATCAATTTGGTTCTATTATTAGACACCCACACTTGCTGTTTAAAGAATTTATCCAGTGGCTTTGGTTTGGGATCAGTTAATTTAGGAATTTTGGCTTTGACCAGGTAATCCTTCAGATTTTTGTTTTTTCTGAATGCAGCAATGATCCTGTGATTATATAAAATTCCCCTTTCTTTAAAGGAATTTTCAAAGTTTTTCTTAATTTCTCTGACCAGCTTCACCGTGGAGTCCGAATAAGTGGTGATAAAAGGCACCACAGAGGACACAATTTGAGGTTTAATTTGGAGGAACCTCTTGTAACAATTTCTAAGGAAGGATCTAGAGTACCCCCTGCTGGCCAAAGCAGTGAAGAGTACTTTAGTCGCTTTCTGAAAATCATCTTTTTGTGTGCAGATCCTATGGAAACGTAACAATTGCGATTTAATTAGACCTGCAAAAGTATGTTTCGGGTGAAAGCTGGTGTTATGCAATAGCGCATGTGTATCCGTCTCTTTAAAGAAAACTTTAATGTCCAATCGATTAGTTTGATTAAAAGTGGGCCCCTTAAATGTGGTTGTGTCCAAAAAATCTACAGAATTTCGATCCATGGTGGATTTAACCTTAATAGACGGATTGTAATTATTAAGAGTGTTTAAGAAAATCTTAAAGTCCTCCTCTGAATATGTCCATACGCCCCAAATATCGTCTAAATAGCGATAATAATAGATGAGTCTCTTTTCACACTGTCGGAGGGCTCCTGCCTCCCAATCTGCCATAAAAATATTGGCATAAGCGGGCACAAATTTCTTGCCCATTGCCGTGCCCTTAATTTGTAAAAAATATTCATTGTTAAATTCAAAATCATTTCGCATGAAATTAATCTCTAATAATTGTAATAATTCTTTATCCGGTCTTTTTTTATCATAGTTTTTGGAAAAAATGTTATTCACTGATTGAATTCCCTCCTTTATGTCTATATTAGTGTAGAGACTATCAATATCGATAGTCAAGAGGATCGAATCTGCCGGAATGTCTACATTTTTAATTTTATCAATAAAATCATACGTGTCTTTAATGTAACTGGGGTGCGTAGTGGACAGTGGATTCAGGAAAAAGTCCAGGTACTCTGCGGTTCTGTAGGTCTCACTGCTGCAATCAGAAACAATGGGGCGACCTGGAGGCATAATGTGTGGCTTGCTCCACTTAACAGGGTCCTTGTGTATCTTTGGCAACATGTAAAAACGTCTAGGTCTGGGTTCTGGATCACCAAGTAAATATTGTTTTTGTTTCGAATTAATAAACTTCTTCTCATGAAGTTTATTGATGATTTTAGCCACTAATGGGATGGTGTCCAGATATATTGGTTTATGTAATTTAACGTAATAGTTTTTATCGTTTATTGTCTATATCCCTCCCACAAATATTGCACTCGGTCCATAACTACCACTACACTGCCTTTATCTGCAGGTTTAATAATTATATTTTTATTATCCATTAACTCTTATAGTGCTAATTGTTCTTCCCCTGTCAAATTTGGAGTCACATGCTGGATCCTGAAATGACGGTCCAGATATTTTAAGTCCTTTTTAATTAACTTAACAACCTGGGGGGGTAGTTGTGCATCGGGAGGGGCCCAATCAGATGTGGGAGTGAAAGGGGGGGGCCTGGAATCACCCTCATCACCATAGAAAGCTGCCAACTTTAATCTTCTATGGTATTTTTGTAAGTCGAATCTAGACTGTTGCCTGATATTACTGTTAATATTAATAGTGGGGATGAAAGTAAGGCCTCTGTTAAGAAGAGCAAGCTGTGGGGTGGACAAGTGAACAGAATCACACAACAACAATACATTCTTATACCCCACATGAGAGGAGAGGCTTGTGGGGGTTCTTAGTTTAAATGACCACACCAGTGGTCATGAAGTCATCGTCATCATCATCATCATAATAATCATACTCTCTCTCGTTCCCGTACATGTGTGCGGTACGATAGAAGGCTAATATAGTTAGCCGCTAACCAGACTAGCTGCTGGAGCGGCTAACCGCTAATAACACTTAGCTTCAGTGTAAGGACGAAGGTGGAGGCTTCTTTTTCCAAACAAAAAACTTTTATTTAAAAACATACAAAAATACAATCTAACCGTACACAGTACGCAACGTTTCGGTCCACAATCGGACCTTCTTCAGGCAATGAAAATTGAGTAAATACGCACAGGCAATAGCTTCGTGTGGACGCTCTCAATAACCTGTGTGAAGATTTTTCGCGGGGCGGAAGAAGCGTCAAATGACGCGTCCTCCGTCCCACGTCCCACGCAATATTTTGAGAGGAGCGCCACCTGGCGGCCAAATGAGAGAGACACTCAATTCAAGTGTAGAAAAAAAAGCGTTTAAATGATGACGACAATATAAGGAACCAGAACAATGTTATGAAAACAATAAAATACATAAATATAAACACTTATACAAATATAAAAAAATGAAATGTAGATAAAGTGACCAGTACAAGCAAAAGTATTTCACTGGATTCCAGCAGAATGTGCAAAATTTGTGCCGTGACACCATAGAAATAATAAACATAAGTAGCAGAACACTACTGTAGTGCACAAAACAGAACATTTTCCCCTTTTGGGGTCACACAGCTACCCCTTGGGGTAAAAATAGGGACTACAGGTCCCACAAAAGTGCACATAATCAGACCAAAAAACTATATACACTAGTGCAGAGGCACCTTTTTCACAGCACAAAAGCACGGAATGTAATCCACACATACATTCCAAAGTTCACAAATGTCCACCCCTGGACCTACTATTAACACATTAAAAAAGTGCAAGTGTCTTATTTATTATTAAGTATTTATATATTGGTATATGAAATGTTATTTATGGAGGAAAGTATTGAAAAATCAATCAGGTAAGTATCATCTAAAATGAAGGTAAGTATTCAGGTTCTAATAAGTAAAATAACTATGATTTTATCAAGTAAGGTATTTATAATTCTATTAGGGTAAGTATTTCAATATAAATAAAATAACTATTAAATTATTTTTAACAAATTGTTCATGTTTCTCCCTCTCTCCCCAGAAAAGCAGAGAAACACTCACAACATCCTAAAAATGCCTCCAGGATTTACAAGGCCCCAGAAGGTAAAAATATATTTTTTTATAGGATATTAAAAAAATGCATGTAGACTCTATTGTCATATCATCAGCTGTAAAAGCATTTTTAATAAATGTAAACATATTCATATGGAAAATAATTTCCATAAGGATAAACATTGTTTTCTTTTATTTGATTATATTTTTTCATTATATTTTTTAAACTCTTAAAGTCACCCCTTGCTCCTATAATTATTTTAATAAGACAAAGGATTAGGTTTAGGAAAAATCAACCGGGCAAGGGGTGATCTAACTGTCGACACCCATCCCGGTGAGGTTAAAGGTCTCCAAGCCTAGGGTCAAAGGTTAGGGTTAGGCATGGAACCCTATGGTTAGGGTTAGAACAAAAGCATTTGGACCCCACTGTCCACAAGGGGCAGAGGAGTCAGTGCGCACACCATCCGGGACATCCCCGGCAGGGTCCGCCCGGTCCCCCAGAGCCCGTCCTGTAAGAGAGAGGAGGAAGAGAGAGAGAGAGAGAGAGAGAGACACAAAAATCTTCTGAAGGGTCAGAGCCAGGTATAGGGATGAAAACCACCATTTTGCGGTCATTCCGCGAATAACTTTTGAACGAAGGGTGGGATCGACTCCAAACCAACGTCCGCCCCCCATTTAGGCACCCTCCGGAGCCCCTGGTGAAACCCCCGTGATTGTAGGACAAAAGGAAGCCGAGATATGGAAAAATGACCGAAAATTCTTCGGTCATTTTGGACTTATCTCGAGTTAGGAAGGTGCTAGAAAGCCGAGGT